>NC_043957.1:10890984-11067554 GCF_902148855.1 Sphaeramia orbicularis | reverse complement strand
ACACTGCTCCTACTCGTGTAAAAGTGTCATGATGGCAGTGCCTGTGATAACAGTAAGAAGTCATTTAAATCTAACTTGAAAGCCCATCTTTTTACCCTTGTTTTTAGTTCAGTCTGACAGTCATCTTGTTTTTCTTTTTTTTCTGTTTTGTCTGAATCATATTAGTTGTTTTGATCTCTGTTTATTTACCTATTTTAACTTATGTGTTTATTGATAATTCCTATCCCTGAGTCTGAATTTTCTTTTAACTCCTGTTATATTCTCTGTCTTTCTATGCTGTAGCCACGTTGTACCCTGATTTTTTTTTTTTTAAATGTTATTTCACCTTTGTCTGTAAAGCCACTTTGGGTCAACATATGTTGTTTTTAAATGCTATATAAATAAACGGACTGACTTAACAACTTTTTACTGACATACAATTGGATAATCAAATGACACCGGCTGAACTGGTACATACATATCTTGAATAGAATAGAATAGAATAGAATAGAATAGAATAGAATAGAATCGAATAGAATAGAATAGATAGAATAAAGTTTATTGTCCCTCATGAGAAATTTGCTTTGGACAACAGTTGTTACATGTTCCTGCATGACTGGACACAAACAACAGTGACAAAGACAACAAAAAACACTCAGTCTGTTGTCAAATGTAATAATGTATTAAAAAATGGCTATGTATTTTACAATAAAAATTAACAGTTTTTTACCCATTGAAAAATTTCAAAGGGAGACTGCATATTGATAACACATTGTGCGCCAATAGATTATAGCTAAAGCTAATTTCCATATTTAGTTCTTAACATAAAGCAACATAGCTCACATAAAACGGTACAATCCAGTGTACTCTTTCAACAGATAAGTAAAACATGTTATACATTATACTACAGTGTACACACACACACATATTTTCAAAGTGCCAGATGAGCTTATGTCAGATTATGGAAGTAGGTTTGATTGTCCAGTAACTATAATTTTAGATGTTTTGTGAATGAGCTGAGTGTGGCCAGGTCACGTGTAACAGTTGGTATGTGTTCCAAGTGTGAGAGGCATGGTATGAAAACAAGGCGCTTCTTCCAGATGGAACCATACAGTCACTTCATACTATAAATAATCATGTTATCATTAACCAGAATACTGTTAATATGATCTACACTGCAGAAAAGCTTGGGGATATAATAAGCAGTCATTTCTCTTGCAAACCTGGGGGACAACACTTTTATTTTTTGCCACACAACTAATAAGTTTCTAGATGGTTAAAATGTCTGTCTGTTGTGATCCTGACCATCAAACTGTCAGCTACTGTATGGTGTTGTGTCCTTCTCTATGTGGGAACTGGAAAAGCTTCAGAAATATGAATTCACCAAATATGCTATTTCCTCATGAAGACAAGTTATAGTGGAATTATTTTCCTCTCAGTTCATCCTTCACTGTAGTGTAAATTTGTATTCTTTCTCATGTGTCACATTAGGTAATGCATGCACGCACAGGATAGGCTTCGTTTGAAGACAATGTCCCCACAGATTTGTATTAGCATATGGTGGGTGAGATGGGATTGGGGTGCAGCGGCATAAATACGAGATCAAAGAAGCATATTTGGTAAAATCTGAGACACATGGCGCTGAGCATCTCATCTTTACTGTGCAAGAACAAAGAGTAAACAAGGTTAAAAAAAAAACAAAAAAATGAACATTCACATGACTTCTTGTAATCACTGCTTTAAGTGTTTCTGCTGCCACTTAATAGCACCTTATTTCTTACTATCACTTTATAACCCCCCAATTAAAACCACAAACAACCTTTTGGGCTAAATCAATGAGCGAGATAGTGAACGCAGCATTTTTCATCGAAATTTTGTCTCAGCTTGAAGGTCTCTCTCTTCCTTTCTTTTCAGGTTTAATTTTAAAATGGAAAAAGGCTATTATCTTACATTTTTACAGTACTGCACTTTTTTTTTTTTTTTTTTTTTTTTTAACAGTAAATGTATTTTATGCTTGTATTCAATTCGGGACACATATCGAAACTCTGTAGACAGTGGTTTACCCTTTGCTGCTGTCCACTACACAGGTATGTCTCATTAGATAGAAACAGTGCAAAGTTGTGTCAACTGATCAGTGATCTTGCAGCCCAATTAGAAGTTTAGAAGAAGGCAGCAAGTCTAGACCAATGCTGACCCCTGAGGGGGAGAAAACAGGAAGCAGAAAGAGGAGTGGTTTTTACCTTTCAAAGTGTGCTAGAGCAACTAAGACATTACTTACTCCCACTGATTGGTCAGGAGCTATCACCAAGACAACCAGGTAAAACAGTGAAATTACATAGCTTTCACTGGTTGTCTTTTCAAAGCATCTCAGGAGGTGATAGGTAGAGAGATACAAAGTAATGGAAAGAGTGAGACAGGACCCCTATGGAGCCTTTGATATGGTAGGACTAAAGGTATTTTGTGTCTTTCTTTGCCTTTCTTCTTCCTAAATGTCTCCCTGGGTGGATTGTGGAATCCTGCAGCCAGAACTAAAAGTAGACCAAAAGAAAGGCCCCACTTATCCACACAAGAGGTAAAGCTAAGTGGGTAGTTAAACTCACCATACTGAGGGCACTTTTCAATCAAGAAAAGAAACTTTGTGGAGTAAAGACTGACATTACACACTCACAGATACACACAAGTACCCATACCTTATTCAACATAGTGTTCATCATACCACAAGGTTCACTACCTGTATAAGCAACAGTATAGTATTTCCCAGAGCAGGATAGCATTATACCAAGGCTCTGCATGACCTGAACTGGCCTGACCCTCTGCCACCCAAGCAGGGGCGAACTGGGGCAAAAAAGCAGCCCAGGAATTTGTACCTGACCGGCCCACTCTCCAGGGGCTGTGGATGGAATGGTAGTGGTCAGCTGAAAAAAAATATCAAGTCCCATAAAACATTGATATTATTTAAGTTTGCGTAACACAAATCCGCCCACAACAAAATAATTACAGTGTATGTTTGACAGACAAACCCTGGGCTATACACGTGTAATTCTAATAGATGTTAATAGAATACCAAGTTCCTCCAA
The DNA here is from genome assembly GCF_902148855.1 of Sphaeramia orbicularis. Lineage (NCBI taxonomy): Eukaryota > Metazoa > Chordata > Actinopteri > Kurtiformes > Apogonidae > Sphaeramia > Sphaeramia orbicularis. Next base: position 11,064,498 of record NC_043957.1, on the reverse strand, counting down.
AAGCAATAATATTTTACCAAAACACTTAATTATGTCTCTAGAAAACCCTTGCATATATGCATGTACGCATTATTGAAGGGATAATGACACATCCTTGCACCCAATGTCTTGATTACAACAAATGTTTAATATTTGTAATGTTAGTATTTACAAGATGAATAAGTCACACAATAATAAATTAAAAAAATAATACTCTACTGCCCCTTTAAAGAGCAGGCAGAATAAAGGTAAATCAGAGCTGGTTGAATGAAACAACCCACAATGCCAGACGGAAGTGTCATAAAGCTGAGCGCAAGTGGAAGAAGGGTAAACTTGAAGTGTCTTTTCAAATGTTGAGGGACTGTTGGCGTGGTTACCAATCCTATGTGAAGGAGGCTAAAAGAAAATATTTCTGTAATATTTTTTTCAAACTGTCACAGACCTCATGTGTTGTTTAAAGTAATCATCTCTGCTCTGAATGCACCACAGACTGTGGGAATTGAACCCTCCCCTTCTGTGTGAGAACTTTCTGCAATTCTTCACTGCTAAAGTCACTTCTACCAGAGCACTTATTTTACCTCCTGCTTATGACCACTCAGTGTATGTCCCTTGTTCAGCTGTTTTTGACTCATTTGAGCCTGTGAACTTGCCTTTTGTACAGGAGACTGTGGAGCATTTAAAGCCATCAGGAACGCTCAATGATCCTGTTCCTCCTCAACTTTTTAAGGAGGTTTCCTGCACTGTTGGGCCATATTTACACAACATCATTAACAGCAGTCTGTCCTTAGGAGTGGTTCCTGTACATTTTAAACATGCAGTTGTAAAGGCACTGATTAAAAAACCTGGACTTTCCAAAATCTTAGAAAAGGTGGTTTCAGCTCATGGACTTTTTAAATGGACAAAATGTTCTTGAAATTTTCCAGTCTGGTTTTAAAACCTTGCACAGCACAGAATCTGCACTTTTAAGAGTTTTTAACAACATCTTTTAGCTACTGACTCTGGTCACTGTAATCCTTGCGCTTTTAGACTTAACTGCTGCTTTTGATACAGTGGACCATGACATCCTAGTTGCTTGTTTGGAGCAGTGGGTGGGCATCAGGGGCTTGGCGCTGGGATGGTTCAGGTCCTACATGTCTCATCAGACATTCTGTGTCAGCCTTGGAGACTCTGTGTCCTCCACTACTCCTCTATCACATGGGGTCCCACAGGGTTCGGTGCTGGGCCCTCTTTTATTTTCTTTATATCTTCTCCCACTTGGTTCCATTCTCAGGAAGCATGGCATTTTATTTCATTGTTATGCTGATGACAGCCAGATCTATGTCCCCCTTAAAAAGACTGACTCATTCTCCCATAAGCCACTGTTAAACTGTTTGGAAGAGGTCAAGGCCTGGATGGCTCTAAACTTTTTAAACTTTAATGGAAAAAGACAGAAGTGATAGTCTTTGGGGGCACTTCTGTAACCCCCCTCCCCCCACTTTATCTGGGTGTCTTGGCACAGTACACCAAGCCCATCTGGGGGTAAAAGTGGATGCAAATCTTAGGTTTGACAGCCAGATTAAAGCTGTGGTGAAATCTAGTTTCTTTCAGTTAAGGCAGCTGGCAAAAATAAAACCTTTTCTCAAGAGACAGCACTTTGAAACAGTAATCCACGCCTTTGTGACCACTCGACTGGATTACTGCAATGCACTTTATATGGGGTTAGTGGGTCCTCCATCACGCATCTTCAACTCGTTCAGAACACAGCTGCACGTCTTTTAACTGGCACAAGAAAATTTGAGCATATTTCACCGATTTTAGCTTCACTCCACTGGCTTCCCATCCATTTTAGAATTCATTTTAAAATTTGATGGAGCAATAGAACGGAGCAAAACCATTTAGACCTTTGCACACCCAGCCGGTCAGCTGACCAGCTGCTGCTGGGGGTTCCAAAAAGGAGACTGAAGCTCAGAGGGGACCGAGTGTTTTCTGCCGCTGCACATTAGACAGTCTAATTTTAAAAACTCCTCTTAAAACCCACGTCTTCTTTTTGGCTTTTTCACACTGCATAGGATGTTGATTTTATGTGCATGGAAATTTTATCTGAGGTGGACAGTCTATTTATTTATTTATTTACTTATTTATTAGGTTCATTGTATTTTTATCTCAGTATGTTATCTTTTTATTATGTTTTATTGCATTTATTTTACTGTGCAGTACTTTGGAAACCTATGTGTTTGTTTAAATTTGTGCTCTATAAAGAAAAATGGATTGGATACACATAATAATAATAATAATATATACTAATAATAATAATAATAATAATATAATAATAATAATATATAATAATAATAACAATAATAATAATAATAACAATAATTCTGAGCATACCATCAGACAATGAGACCATGGCTCTCGGTTGTGATTGGCAGCCCAAGTACACGTGAAATGGTGAAAGGGTTGTGACACACCTATGTGGACCAAAGGTATCTGGCCTGTCACTTGTGAAACTAGCCTATTAAACACTGGAAACCATATTAAAGGCCGTCTGCTGGCCCAATTGTGCCAGTACTCACCCTGTTGTGGGCCGCTGGCCACAACCTTGTGCATCTAGGTATTGGCAAGAGCAGTTTTTTTTTTTTTTTTCCTCACTGGCCGCACCGGCCCACTGACCCAGTGGCCCACCAAGAAAACTCCCGATGGCCAGTCCACCCCTGCACCCACGCCTCTGTAAGCAGAAAGACTTAAAAACTCAAGAAGATGGTTAATGGAGGGAAATGTCAGATGGGAACAATTTCTTGCAGTTCCAACTGACATTTTTACTACCTGTGGCCCTGACACAGATTTTTCTGGCTCCTTTTAGCTGCATTAAAAACACTTTTTCCTTTTCTGTTCTGTTTTTTACTTTGGCTTTCTCTTACGTTAAGTCGACGTTAAGTCGAGCTGGGAGACTTCACCTCATCCTTCTAACATCCATCTGCACTTCATCGTATGTCCTCAAACTGTGCCATGAACCAGTGTTGGGAATAACAGTATTAAAAATAGCAGCATTACTAATGCTGTTATTGTTTTCCTGTAATGGGAAATCTAAGAAATTACTATTTGAAATGTTACAACACCATCACCGTACTGGCAGTGAACTGTGGCATGTTACTATGCACTGATATCTATCAGCTGTTATCCGTCCTGGTTCACTCAGCCGTTGTGGACGTTCATGGATGAGATGAGTCTTTTCAACGGCTCTTTTAAGTGTACGATAAAAACCGAGTCATTGCGACCCATTCGTTTACGAGTCGTTCTTATATTCAAATTGTCCACACTGCCTTCATGCTTCAACTGTGTGCCACATGAGTCTGAGTCGTCCACGCTGCCTTCTGTGTAACAGGTCAAGTACAGAGGCTGAACCCAAATGCAAGACCAGTAGACTGACGTTAAGTTGAGTGTGTTTATTAACACAATCACAAAGGTTAAAGCACAACACAGAGTAATTAATAAATCTGTGAAGACGCTGAGTTCAGGACTAGACTTCTGGGCCGTGAGCGGGGTCAGCAGGCGGCCAGCGTGGCCGAGCCGGAGAAAACCCTACGGCAACCCGACTAGGAAGAAACAGAGGGATGTCAGAATACAGTCCAGGTCATACATGGGTAGGCAACACAGAAGGCAAACGGGACATGAGGAGCAGGCTTAACTCACGGTCAGTAATCCAGGCGATTGGGTCGAACACACAGGTAACGTTGGAGGCTGAGGTAACACAGGGGTAAGGCAGACTCGGTAGTCGGGAAAATGAACCAGGTCACAACAGACGAGCAGGCAGAACAGGAACAGGCAGAATCGGTGGTTCGGTAGACAAAACGGGGTGGGGGTACTGACAAGTCTCCATGGCTCCTGAGTCCCGCCCCAAGACAGCTTTTATTACCCATAAAGGCTTATATCAGTTCAAGGTCATGCCTTTTGGCCTTTCAAATGCACCGGCCACCTTTCAAAGACTCATGAATACAGTGCTGGCAGGCCGATTTATGACTGTTGTGTTGTTTACCTGGACAACATTGTTGTTGCCTCACCAACCTTTGAGCAACATTTGAAAGACATCAGGAAGGTGCTCGCTCGCTTGTCAGATGCAGGACTCTCCCTCAAACTGGAAAAGTGCCACTTCTGTCAACCCATCTCTGCGCTACCTGGGATACGTGGTTACTCCTGAGGGTCTGAGCCCAGATGAGAGCAAACTCACTGCACTTCCCCCCGCCGTCTTCTGTCAAGCAGGTTAAGCAGGTTCTTAGGAATGACAGGGTATTACAGATGTTTGTGTCTGGATACTCTAAGATCACGGAGCCCCTCATCTCTCTTACCAGAGAAGGTACCCCCTTCGTTTGGACTGATGACTGTCAAAAGGCTCTGGACCTCCTAAAGTCAAGTATGTGCTCTGCCCTGATCTTGGTTCTTCTGACTTTGAGAGAGTTTTCTATCCACACTGAGGCATGTGATATTGGCCTGGAAGCAGCATTAGTTCAGTGTGACAGTGAAGGCAGGGAGAGAGCTGTCGCATATGCGAGCCGCACTCTGCACAAGTCGGAACCAACCTACATGACATCTGAAAAGGAGTGCTTGGGAGTGATTTGGGCACTCAAACACTTCCACCCTTACTTTGAAGGCTCTCACGTCAAGGTTGTTCCTGACCACAACAGCTTGAGGTGGCTGATGTCATGTCCATCCCCTGCTGGCCAGCTGGCCCATTGGTGTCTCAGATTACAGGACTTTGATTTTGAGATCATACACAAACCAGGTGTTGGTAACTCTGTTCTGGATGCACTGTCTCGCAACCCAACTTCATCAGATGAACCTTGTGGATCTGCTTCCATCTCATGCCACTGTTGGTTCTCTCAATATTCGTCGCCAGCCCCTTTTGATCTTGGATGACAAGGAACAGTTGCGCTCCCTACAGGATGCGGATGAAGTTATCTGCGCTCTGTGCAAACAGCTGGAAAATGATTAATGTATGGACTCCTCTGGTTTCTGTCTTTACAACAACCTGGCCCACTTCAGAGATCCAAAATCTTCTTGTTGCCTTCACACATACAATGATCTTCGCTTTTATGTCCCTTCCTCATTTCGCAACACTCTCCTGCAATACTTTCATGACCACCTGACAGCAGGGCACTTGGGGGTTGCTAAGGACACTTGGCCGTCTGCAGAAGAGAGTTTATTGGCCAGGAATGAGGGGGGAGGTGAAGAAGTATGTTCTCTCCCGTGTGACATGCAGCTGACAAAACCTACCAATCTCAAACCTGCTGGTTACATGCAGCCAGTCATTGCCTCCTACCCCTGGGAGTTTGTGGGTGTAGACTTTGTTGGCCCCCTGCCGAGATCAACACGCGGGAATGAATACATCCTCGTTTTTATTGACTATTTTACAAAGTGGGTGGAGATCTGCCCTGTCTGTGAAGCTACGGCTGCGGTAGCTGCAAGGAAGTTTGTCTCTGAAGTCTTTGCATGGTGCCTCGAAGTACCTGGTATCTCATAGGATGTGCAGTTTGTCAGTGACTTCTGTGAGGCAGTTCTGGCATCGTTGGGTTCTGTCCATTGGCTGACCACTGCTTGTCATCCCCAGTCGAACTTGACCGAAAGGGTCAACCGCACAATTAAAACTGCCATCAGGGCTTACATGGGATCCAAGCATCGAGAGTGGGATCTCTATCTGCCGCATATCTCCTTTGCCCTTCAGACAGCCCCCCATCAGAGCACTGGAGAGTCCCCTGCTTATCTTCTTTATGGCAGAGACCTCAACACTCCTTTGGATTTGTGGATTCAGCCAGATGCTGTTTGTGCTCCAGAGTCTATGGACAACTACAAGTCTGAGTTGACCTCTACATTAAAGGTTGCCTATGACCATGTGTGGGAAGCCATGGCCTCAAGTCATGAGACTCAGAAAAAAGCACTATGACAAGAAACGTCACCATGCCGCATTCAAGGTCGGTGACCTTGTGAGGCTAAAGTCTCATCCGAGATCTAGCGCAGCTGCTGTCTTTGCTGCTAAGCTGGCGCCATTGTTCAAGGGCCCGTATAGGGTTGTTCAAGTGTTGTCGGATTTGGACTATCGACTGGTGGACGTCTTTTCAGAGGAAGATGTCGGTGGTGCATCACGTCAGCAACTTGCTTCCGTTCAAAACGTGGGACAATGGTGCTGAAGCTCCACACACTATCCCATACTGTGTGACGGATGTTGACCCAACCACCACTGAGCCAGGGGAGGCTGAAGATTGGAGGAGTATGGGTTTGATTTCCCTCTTCAGTGACCCTGATAATTCCCTTGGGGATTCAGTGACTTTGCCTTTTGAACATTCACACCCAGTACCTCACTCTCCACACCCCACGCTACTTCCTTTGCCCTAGACACAAGCCTTACGTCGTTTAGAGTTGGTGGGTCTTTAGCTAGACCTACTCTTTTGTTAGCCAAGGGCCTCAGGGTCTTGTTTTTCTATTTGTTCAGAGAAAAAAAAAGCAAAAAAACAAACAAAAAAAGTTGGTATATGATAACGTACCAGGGTATTCTGATTCCTGAGGGTTGTGTGTTGCCTATTGTTTAATCGTGGGTTTTTGTGATGTTCATTTGTTATTCATGTTGCTCTCTGTGAGAAGAAAAAAAAAAAAAGGATAGACTGTCTATGCATAGTAACCCTGTAGGATGTGATAGCATTTGATGTACATGTCATTTTCTTGTTAATCTGATACTTGCCTACAGTGTGACAGAGGAAATGGACATTTTCATTTTGTGGTCTCATGTTTCGGATGGGGGGGGGGTATGTAATGATCGCCTTTCTCTGTAATGTCTCTTTAAGAGCTCTTGGTTTCTATGATGACACTACGCAAACATGAGGGCATAACCTGTACAGTTCGAGGTCAGACCAGAGTTACTGTCGTTACTTTTTGCTGCTATTCATTAGTTTGGACTCTTAATACATTTTTTTCATATTTTTTCCTCCGCAAAACTGTGCTTGTGCGACATGTGAAGAATGTCTGAGCTTCCCTGCAACATCAAATGTGCAGTGTGATGGTAAAGAGCTGTTTCCAGTCTTGTTTCTAACTTTTCTGACCTGTGGAGGCCTCCCTGGCCGCTACACTTCACCTGAACGACTAATGACATATCCGAGTTTGGGTTGTCCCAGCACACCACAGTCACTTGAACGCAGCTACATGCGCAGCTAATTTAGGGAGGAGTTATCAGTGAGTCCAACTGACTGGACTGAAGAATTTTACCGCTGGATCAGAGAGGAGCAACTGAAAAAAGGGGAGATGTGGGATTAACTGGAGGAGCATCTTGTTCCTATAAATGCAGATATGCATTTATGTGCTCGAAAAGCTGGGCCCTGGTGGACCCCAGCCCCACCACAGTCATGGTATGAAGTACCTGTCTGCTGTTCTACTCTATGCAACTGGCCCGTGAAACGCTCAAAAATCAGTTTCCTTTTACATATTTGAAGGTTTTCAAAAAAAGTAACGCAATAATACTTTCCCTGGTAACTAATACATTTATGAAGGTTTAATTCTGTGGACTAATTCAATTACTTTTTTGGGAAAGTAACTAGTAACTGTAACTCATTACTTTTAAAAGTAATTTGCCCAACACTGGACATAAATCTGTGATACGAGGTGTCAGGTGATTGGTGTCACAAATCCAAAACTGAACTAATACTTAATCTTAGTCACTTTCAGTAAGGTCATACTGCTCTAACAACAAAGATCAATGTGCTTAATGGTAATGTAGCTATACAATGTAATAGTTAAGACAGACAGTTCTTCCACAATCCCATACTATGTGCTACACACACAAAGTCTATGCTAACATTTCAGCGTACCTGAACACTGCTCAGGGTGTAATATTTTCTGTTACTTCTTGAAAGGTCCCTTGGCAGATGGGGATGCATACCTTGGTAAACAGCTCATCTCGCCTCTACCAGGATGCATGTAATCGTGCTGATTATATCAGCATGCCTGTGATATCACAGACTGAACCGGCCAAGTGGTAAACTAAAAAATTAAGCCAATGAAAAAGTGTCAGAATCTACAGTACCTTGAATGTCCACTGGGGGCTGGATCCAAAGCGTCAATCCCTGTAGATTCCCAGATTAAAATGTCCAACTTTACAGCTGGACTAAATATGTTCACAGCCTAGTGCCAAAAACAGAAAAACGGGTGTGTCTATAGTGTACCCCTATGCTCCACTCCCCCCTCACAACTCTACAGGAGGTGAGTTAAAATGTAACTTACCTCATTTCAATTATTCAAACAAAACATTCTGCATATTTAAGGAGTGGCTGTTGTGATTGACAGCAGCCACTTCCATGTGTTTGTGCTTTTCTAATGTTCAAATGGCTGCAAAGTTGAACATGCAGATGTATATGTTTATTGAATAAAACTTTTGTCTTCCACCATGACTGGCAGCTCTGCTGTTGTTGTGTTTAAGCAGTTACACTAATGGGATGATTACAGTATTCTATCATGAATTCTACTGGTGCTTACCAAGATAAACAGTTGTAATTTAACTTTATTAGCTGATGTTAGCATTAATTCATACTGAATTATTCTTGGTAATTCTAGGTTCAACTGGACTGGTTTTGCTCTTCCCACTCAGCTACACTCATGCCTTCATGGACATTGTCATCGGATGTCATTGCACACATTTTTTTAGTGTCTTCATAGCTACCTAATTTAGTTTTGAATCAGCAAAAGATATCCACTTGGCTTTGTGTGACATAGATGGTGAACGGTTGAATGATTCTGGCAATCGCTTCAAAATCATTGCTGCTAACAGTCTGTCTCTTAATTTTTCATCAGCATTTCTCAAAGCTTTGATAATTGTCTCTGCACCAGTAACGTACTCAGTCACACTCTCACTGCTTGACTTTTGAAGCAAAGTCTGTATACAGCCCAATTACACAAGGCTTACTTTTGCCTGCATAATAGTCTCTCAGAATGTTCAGTGCTTTCCATCCATCATCTGCTGCCTCTCCCATACCAGCAACAAGCTTTTATCATCCAGAAACTGAATTAGCTCTGCATATGCCTCGGCATTTGTCTCCTTGTCTTCTATGTCCATTTCCTCATCTCAGCTCATTTAAAATGGCGTCTTAAGCTCTTGCAACTGAAGATGGCCCAGAAACCCACAATCATAGTTCTTCTCATTTCCATCAAAAGTAGCCATGACCACCGGCTACTTGACTCTGTTGACCAGTCCGCTTCAAAGGTGCTAGCGTAGTATGCTAACTCTCACCCGCCATGCGATTTGTTGCAACTTTTCCCTCAGTGATAAAGTGCTGCGTGACTCTGGGTAATTGTGGGCCCGTAACCTGTTAGTAGAGTGGATATCATCCTAATTTGCGTGTAACACCCAGTACTAGACCGATATAAAAGAGAATGAACAAAATGGGACATCAGACCTCTTGACTGGAACACTCCATCAAGGGAAGAAAACTCTTTATCAACTAAACAAACAAAGAAACACATCATATGGAATCATGGTATCTTTTTGGGGGGCATCACTGAGTACCTGCACAAACCCACAATTTTACCTAGTAACAGGATAAGGCTCTGTACCACAATTGAGAGCATATTTTAAACTGGGTTAACATTAACCCAGTTTTTTTGATTTTTAGAATATTCACTAGTAAAAAAAAATCTCTATTAAGCTTTAAATCTTTTTATTTTTGTTGTCATGATTTTTTTAAAGAAAGCAATGGGCAATGCAATGATTTAGCAATGATTTATTACAGTCTAAATACCAATTAGTGGACCGTTTTATGTACATAAATTGGAGTCTTGGAGCCACAGGTGCTTCTGAGAAATTTCTATCCCTTCCAGATCCCCATCATCATTATTTTATTTATCATAGCATCAGCCTGATCTCTCTCATCAACTTTTCTATCTTATCTTGTTCACAGTAAACAGTCTCACCTGACTTTTCTTTTATTCTCATTCTCTTTTATCGTATTCATTTATTCACTCTGATCCATCTTCCCTGGCAGGCTTCGATGAGCTCAGCTGGGACAGAGCAGCAGCCATTTTCTCCAACGAGCCATTGCCATGCCAACAGTGAGTTAATTTAGCCTGTCTTCATGGATGCTGCCGATAGTGCTCCACCTGGACCAGTCCACTTTGTGTGTGTGTGTGTGTGTGTGTGTGTGTGTGTTTGTGTGTGTATGCAGGCATCTTCGTGAATTATTAAATCCTGCAAGATCCTGATTGTAATTTGACAAATATTAACATCTGCTCATAAACAAGAGGCCAGGTCACAACACCTCACTACACACTTCGTTATCTCTGGTGGAGGTTTATGTGCATACGAGAGACCTAATATTTAGATTAGAAATTATGAGGAAGACACAGGGGCCAATCTGTGTGGGGAGATGTGATTATACGGTGAGATATGAATTCAGTGCATCCATCCCTTACATCAGTAGATGAACTGCTGTGCGGATGCTGCAAACCGCTTCCACATTGTGTTTTTGCTTCTTGGTTTTATTGTTTCACTTTTTTTTTCTCCCCTTTAGCCATACAAGAATTGGAAATTATGAAAAGAGCATTATTTTGTTCTACACAATTGGCTTTAAACAATAAATCAATATACCAGCTACCTTTGGTGCGACCCTCTGGTTTTCAAGAGGACATGGAGTGTGTTTAATGATGCAGTCTGATGTGATGCATATACATAACAGTACATCCATCAAGTAGAACTAGGTGGGAGGTGCCAAGTTTTTAAAGATTTATTTTTGGGTTTTGTGCCTTATTTTATAAATTAAGTAGAGCTACACAGGGGTATGAGGAGAGAGCATGGGAATGGCACTGGCACTCTTGACTGCCCCCTTCTTTACGTAGGAAAAATAAAATTAAAAAAAAAAAAAAAGTTTCAGGCAGTAATGCAACTTGATCACATTTAGTATCGACAAATGGATTAAAACTTTCATCATTTTTAATATATTTACTGTGTTACTGGGGGTGATGCTACATATTAAAACATTGTTTCTGAGAATTGGAGTTATATTGGATATGATGATACACATGAGTGCTGGTGATAATACATATCAAAATCAACAAATATATAAAAATCTGCATTTTATATGGGAAATAGATGAATTCACCACTTTTGTTTAATGACATTTTCAAACCTTCCTACTTTAATGATCAGACAGAGTAAATAACTATGGGCTCTGCCAAATGTTCACCTTTTTTTTTTTTTTTTCTTCACTAAAACTGGTTAGTTTTAAGAGACTTAAGAACATCAGTTCCTGGTGGGAAAGGGCTGTGTGACAGTGAAAAAAGCAGTGAAAAATGTTTAACTATAAGGGTACGCTAAAATGGATAATAATTTAAATACTAATAATTATGTCACAGTTGGTAAAATTAGTGCAAACACACAAAGAACCTTTCAGAGCTTCATATGGTTTTGTGTAAGTGTCTCAAGCTTCTTTGTCACAGATATGCTGGAACTACTCCTGTCACATATTCAGATACTGATCTTCACAACATGTTGTAATTTTCCAAATTATGGAATTGGTGGTGTCTACCCTCTGGTCTTAAGATTTAATTAGATTTCCTTGTTATTTAAATGTATTGTGTAATTATCACTAAAAAAAAGTAGATGATGAACCTCAGTTGGGTATACAATGTCTAATACGAATGATGTGTTGTATTTGGCACAACAAAATTCTTGAAACCTTCACTTTCAGACATTTCATCTCTTGTGGCCTCAGCCTTAAAATAGAGTCTGCTAATGATGGCTATGTTGTGGGCCTGCAGGCAGCCCATGGAGCAGGTTCAAGCAGTCAGTTAGTGTACAGACTGTGTGTGTGCGTGTGTGTTCATGAATGTGTGTTTATCTGGGTGTGCAGGTGTTCTTACGTATGTCTGGTACACCTATTTTGTATCCTGTCATCCCTCTCCTAAACCACCTACGAGCTTCCCTAAAGGGTGGCGAGTTAAACACACAGCAAGTAACACATTGTAGCAGCGAGTGCACAGACACACTGAAGACTTTCTCCAAAGGACCAAACGGTTTACTCTCAAATCCTTTATCTTTGTGTGTATATTTGTGTACACAGAGACATGTGTGTGATCTCTACTGTATAACAGTAGCTAACAGCCAACCGCCAACCCTCCCCACTGTTTACACTATGTTGTTAGAAACATAAGCCGAACTATGACGAACTGTTTTTGAAGGCCCAACAGAGATCCAGTTAAGGAATATTTCTGTTGCTCCCTCTGTCCGCTTCTCCCTGTTTTGAACCCTGTCTGCTGTATCCAGCCCAGATTGCACCTGCAGATGTGGACTCTTGTGATTTCTTGCATTCTCTAACAGAGGGAAACAAAACTCAGTAATGGCAAGAAACTTCTTTGTCTTGTACACCACAGAGTCTAAAACAAGCCCCATATAAAGTGAACAACAGTTGCTTCCTTGTTTGTTCTGTGAAACCTTAGAGACTGTTTTCTTCTTCACTCACTGTTATTCTCATTCACGCATGTTGTCAAAAATGATTCCAAAACTTTTCTTCACACTGTATAAGCATTAATTTCCGCTGATATCGACATGTTGACACTTGCCAGACAGTGCGCATTTTCAGGGATCATTAATCTTGCTTGTGTACGCAGACAAACACACTCACACGGAACATGTATAATATAGAGTATAGGCTCAGATTTGGACCCTAAAGGAATACTCTGAAGGCAAGATGAAGAATGGCTAAAACTGGCTTAAATTTCATAATAGGCAAAACGTCAGAAGTGGTAAACAGATCGTAGTGTGAGGCAGCCAGGCAACTAATCACACAGAGATGGTCAAAGCAGTCAAAAGCCAACTAAAGCAGGAACAAAGCACTTCAGGTTGGTGCAACACAGATGATCCCTTGCCAAGCCTACAGTTGATGAAACTATGTTGAATAGGGATGATAAGATTCACTGAAGATGTAAGTGTCCCAGTTGAAAATGTGGCATTGGACTGTTGATTACACTGAGGTGCATCTTTTGTAGCATCTTTGCATTGGTAAAGATTCATTAATTTATTGTTTATAGATATGTTACTTAAGGCCCTGTACTAGGGTGAATCATTTGTGATCAGCACTTACAGTACATCAGTACTGTGTAAACTGTTTCTCCAGTACATCTGCCATCTCTGCTGCTGGTAGTGAAACAGCTCTTGCCAAGTGTCTTGACCACATTGTGTAAGAAAGCAAAGTTGTAGCCACTACTGAGGCAGAGGTGTGTTGTAAATGTCTAATTCAACTTAGAAGGGCAAAGAATAAATGGGTTTAGCCAAAGCCCAAGTCTGTTTTTTTTTTTTTTTTCTCTTTTTACTGTAAAACATGTTTTGTTAAATATGAATTATATTGTATTTGGCAGTTGCCAAAAGTGACCACACCATTTGCACTTTAGGAAGTCAATATATTAAAATATACACAACCAAATCAAAAAACATTTTACATGAACAATATTTTGTTTCATCTTTAGCTTTGATTCCAGGATACATCTGTGAGGGCATCAGTTATGCTTAACAATGCTAATGTAATGTCACAAAACATGTCATTTATTTTCACTCAGAGTTGCATTAATTTTGTTCAAGATCTTACATAGATGATGGATGAGTCAGATCACTGTGTAAAGTCTTCTCCATCACATCCCAAAGATCCTCAATGGGGTTAAGGTCTGGACTCTGTGGTGGTCAGTCCACTGTGGAAAATAATACCTCGTGCTCCTGAAACACTTTTTCGCAATTTGAGCCTGTTGAATCCTACCATTGTCATGTTGGAATATGTTTTGTGTCATCAGGGAAGAATAACTGCACTGAGGTTCAGACCTCGTCATTGAGGTATATTCAGGTATTTAGCCGACCCTCATGTTACGGACACATAACGTTGCTGAACATAGACCTGAGCGACTGATGCAGCCCCAGATCACAACAACTGCTCCTGTGTAGGCACAAGGTATGATGGGTAATCACTTCATCTCCCTCTCTTCTCACTCTGATGTGCCCATCTTTCTTTAAGAGGGTCTATCAAAACTCATTAGACCACACAGGTCTGTAAAATCATAACTTGTAAAATAATGAGGGAAGAGATGTCAGAAAAAAAAAATGCTGATTTGATGGCAGCATGTTATACACAGATGCTGCTTTTGCACCTTTAAGTGATAAGAGTCTGGGTGAGCTTTTTTTTCCACATAAACCTACCATCTGTTTTTCCCAAAAAAAAAAGCTGAAACATGGATTCGTCTGACCACAGCCACAGTCAGACGGTCGTAGCCTTTGGGCACAGAATTGATGTACTTCTTTCATCAAGAGTTATACAGTTTCTGTATGCAGGGGTGGACTGCGTTAAGTGACAATGTTTTTTTAAAGTCCTCTTGTGTCTACTCTGTGTTCATCACAGTGACATGATGGTTTCACACTCAATGCTGCCAAAGGCCTCAAGGTCATGCACATTCGACATTCACATTCAACAGTGGTTTCCACAGTTCCTTTACACATTGAGAGAGCCTCCCAGATCTTTTCACAATATCATGCCCTGAATACGTAGAAAGACTACAATTCTTTGTGCCATCTTTGCTTGCAAAGTAAAAAAAAAAAAAAAAAAAAAAAAGTCTAATTTTCCTGACATCTCAGTGTAAAACATGAAATCCACGAAATATGTGCAGGTGCTGAGAAGCCAAAATGCTCTAGGCAGATATTTGGGTTGTCCATGGCAAAACTACAGTGTGAAGATTGACTACACTAAGCACATCCTGGATACTTGTTGTTAATTGCTTAATTCAGGATTTACCAGGGAACAACCCAAGGAAAAACAACTACTTCATTAACCAAGTTGTGCTGCAATCAAGCCTTCTTCTCGTGGACAGACACTGCTAACCACTGCACTGCCATACCACCCAGTTTAATTGAATTTATTAAGAAATGTAGCTAACCCTCTGTTTCATTAGCATCATATTAGACTCTTTACATGACTACTGAATAATTCTGATCCTGTATTTCACCTCAAGTACTATAAATTAATCAAGAATACATTTTATTTTAAATTATGACAGTGACAGAATAATATTCTTGTACATCTGCAGAATGCCATGCCTTTTAAAATAACTTTTTTGCATCTACCTTGATATGAATAATTTGGAAGAACTGTTGTTAGCTTGCTAAGTTCAGTTAGCTGCTGTTAGTTCATTAGCTAATGATAGCTAGTTGATTGTTTATACAAATATGAAAATGTATTTAATTAAAAAATGTATCACATTTTGGAAAATACTATTTATTATAATCACCATGTTTAAATCCCAGAAAGTTTTAAACCCAATCATGATTCTCTTGTTTGTTCCCCATTCACCTGAAAACTGTAAAGTCTGAGAGTGTTAAATTTTCAGTCTTTTATTCATGCCTGTTTGAAGATTTTTTTAATGTGTTGCAGGCAAAATCTAAATGTATGTATTTACAGATATTATTGGAGAGTTATTATCCTCAACTTTTTACCACTTCAACAGATCCTTGTTTCTCTCTTTCAGCATGTCTGTGCTTTCGTCCGACCTCTCTGTCCCCACGTTCCCCTTTGACTCACCTGTCTGCTCTGCCATTATTCCTGTCAGCGTTCCCCCAATAACTGCATGGATCAGGGGGGACAGCAGCTGTCACATGTAATTGAAAAGAGAGTTACACCCTGTGGGTGTTGTGCTTGTGTTGTATGTGTGTGGTTGTGTGAATTTGTGAAAGCGCCACCAAGCAAATATTTTCTGATTTTAATGCCACTGCCCCCCCCCCCCCCCCACACACACCACACACACACACTGTCCTCCGTTTTCCGCACTGCTATCACATCCATCCTTTCTTTTCTCATCCTTCTGTCAGTCGTAAATACAGTATCTGCTCTATCACTTCCCTCCTACCTGGCTCTTGTTCTGTGTCTTTGGTTTCAGTCCTATTCCTTTTTGCACCTTTACCTCTCTTTCTCTTCATTTTTGTCTTCCCTCGATCTTCTCTTTCTGTATGAATCTACAATATCTCTTCTCTCATGTCCTGTCTTTACCTTTCCTCTCTTCCTCTCAATCTCCCATTCACCCTTTGCTTTTTTTACAGTTACTCATCCTTTCCTCCCTCCCTCCATTTTGCTGTGCTTCCTTTCCTAGCTGCTGTGATATGATAACCCTTCCATGTCATGGACTCCCAGTCTTTGTGTCATCTGGTATGACAGATAGCACCTTTAGCCTTGGGGCTGGGGGCCTTCTGACAGATGGACTAAGCTCACCAGCTACAGCCAATCCCTGCTGTCAACACACACATGCCACACCACACACACATGCATGCACATGCACACACACACACATGCATGCACAGCACACACACACACACACACACACACACACGCTACAGTGGTATATGATGGTTTAGTATATATCACCTTGCTGTTACCTCCGTTCTCCTCCCACCCTCGGGGAGTGCCAACAGCGCCAATTTGGGTGATTTAATTGGAGGATTTAGTGTCCCGATCAAGGTAACAGGCTGTCTGGGAAACAATTTAAAGGCTGTCAGAAGAGAGTGAAGTGATGGAGGAAGGAGAGAAGGCCAGAGTTTCTGTCATCACAATATTTAATAGTATTAGAAGTACAACTATCAAGACGGCTTGGTGTAGGAAATTGGAGGACAAAAGAGGAAACTAGGGTTACAGAGATTTAAAAAAAAATAAGAATAAAAGGAAGGTAGTGAACAAGAAAGACAGAGGAAAGACAGCTGAGAAAAAAGAACATCAGATGTGTATGAAACTCCTCCCTCCTCCACCCCCCATGTCCCTTTTGTGCGGCTGATGCTAGCAGCCAAATAAAATCAGGCGCCAGCCCCGTCTGACAGGAACAGACAAGATGAGGGACAAAGCTCAATGCAGACAGGATTACATGCCAAACTGAGGGATTTGTTCACAAAAAAACAACAACTTGTCAATCGCTTTAAAGTCAGATATTGACTCGCACAGAGGCTGTGAGAGCGTTCTCACCTTATTTCTAGACTTTGAGAAATGGCAGCTTCTCAGCATCTTATCAATAACAAATAACACAATTGGAGTTTTCAAACATGTGTCCTCAGTTGGAACTGAGACAAAAATAACCTTTTATTTCAGCCTTTTTCATGCAGGGAGTTAGGGAAAGTTCAGGCCCCCGTGCAGTGAATAGAAACCAAAGGTTGGACTTGTGCTGTTGATGAGACACAGATGTCCCATGTAATTTCATCAGTGTAGTTAAATGGCTCAATATGAGGCAGTAGGATGACAGCTGCCACTCACTTGTCACTCTAGCACCTCTTGAAGGGTGAAGGAAATCCAAACCAATTCGCTTACCACCTGTGGTTACACTTAGTTGATTAAATATTTAAAAAGTTTATGCATCCTTAAGCCTCATTTCTCTATTTTTTTCTTTTTTATTTCACTCTCAGACTGTTGGAGTCAATGTAGTCCAATATTGTCTGAAACAAAACTCTAGAACGTAACATAATTCTGTCCCACTGGAATCATCAATCTGAGGTTTTTGTACATTTCACACAGGAACTGGGCAGTCACTAGAGGAGAACATGCATTTTACCTTTTTTATCATTAGACGACAAATTTCTATTTCCTTTCTTGTGTACAAATGAATATAATACCACAGATGCCTCAGACTGTCTGATAGTGTGCACCGTTTCTCCCCATTTTCCAACAACTATAATACCTAACCCATTTTTATGATGGATGGCTTTTCATCCTGTGTTCCAGTGTGGCTGTTTGGAAACACTTTTGCTTGCCTGCTTGGCTTGTACAGGGTAATTCTCTTGAGGGTACCTACGTCTCCATCCCCACATTACATTGTTTGTGCATGACTTTTCGATCTTTCTAATTTCCCATCTCCAACTTTCTCATTTATATTTCACCACAACTTTCAACCTGTACCTCCTCCTGCTTGTATCAGCTCTTTGTGGAGATACATTCTCTGTGTTTCTCCAAAGCTATGCCCCAAAGACAAGTGGCTGTTATCAAATTCCCTGACAAAACTAGAAATTAATTGTAGGCCCCATGCTTCCTTCTGATCTGAAGGAGTGAGGGCGGTGGGGTTGGGTGGTGGTGCAGGGAAGGGGAACTGAATTAATGTTAAGCTGTGTGGGAGGCAGTATGTGCATGTGTGAGAACATTTTTGTTCATTTGTGTGTGTTCACACTTGGACGGACATGATTGCATCATGTCAGATCAGTTGCTGTTTAATATCAACAACCCACTCCGAGTTTCACCTCTACCCTTTTCTCCTCCTCTTCCACCTCGTCCGTCACCACCATCATCTTTCTCTTCTTCTTCTCATCACTCATTGAGTATTTGGCCTCTTTTCAAATGGCTACAGGCCCCCAATGAAATTAGACTGAATGCAGTGTCATGAATGCCAAGGAACACTATGATATTAAATGTCACACAAACACACACACCAGCACTCACTGAAAGCCATATAATAACAGCAACAGTACTCCTGAAAGTTTCGAGATAACACTAAAACTTGTTGGTGCATTCACTGTGTTCCCCAAATGGAAACAAGCTGATTGTACAAGCAAGGCCATGCTCCTAAATACTTGCACCATTAAACTGATAGACTAAGAGAATGAAGGTGAATGCCTTGATCCAGTATTGATTTCTCCACTTAAACCCACATCAAATCCAAAATGCTAGTTAAATTACAGTCAAGGTTGATGAAGATAACACCTGGAGGTAGGTTGATAATAACTTTTAAGACATATAAATAGACGGTGATCTCAGTGCACAGTAGATGTTTTTGAATCCTGCATCTAGCTTTAAGAATTATGACCAGACTACATTTCAGAGGAATTAACAAACCCCCACCCAAAAATACAATCACTTTGAAGAAGCAGGTACAAATAAGGGAGAAAGAGAGAAAAGCTGACATAGATGATGGAGAGAGAAGAATAAGCGTGAAGCAACATGCTGGGGAAAAAAGAAAGATAGAGAGTGCTCAATCGGAGGGAGAAATTCACAAATGGAAGATGAGAAGACAGCTTTAGGGAAGATAAATGGAGAGGACAGCAAAGCAAGCAGACAGGACATGCAGACGGAAATTTCGGTAGATGGAGAAGATTGGATGGAAAGTGGAAAGGAGGAAGATGGCTATATGACTGGGAAGATGAGCGAGAGAATATAAAAGAGAGAGGTGGAGTAGATGACAGGGGAAGAAGGAAGGCGGGGAGCATGGCAGAATAAGAGAGAAAGAGAGAGGAGGTGGGGGGGATGATGGATGGATAGAAGGTACTGAAATGGAGAGGTGGGCTTAGTGGTGATGGATGAAGCTGCAGCCTGCAGACCCTGTACGTTTTCCCTAGGTCCCTTTGGAGCCCAGCACATGAGGCAAGTGAGTGTGTGTGGTCAACAGCATGCGTATTTACAATATATAGTGTTTGGGTGTGTGTGCTCGGATATGTAGCACTGGCGTGTCAGTTGCAAGAAGAATGACGCAAAGGAGAGGATTGGTGTGTGCATCTGAGAAACGTAGTGTGTACAAACTGTAGTGGCTGTGTAGTGGTCTGTGGATAGTAAAGGTCATCTGGTCTAAGTGGTCTTTCTGTAGCCATTCGTGTTGGTGTAGAGCTGCTTTGTCATGTATGAAGGGTTCATGAAGTGTGGAGGCCAAATGGTGCTGAGGTCAATACAGATGGAACTACAGAGGGAGTCTACCAGTCCCATGTTATGTAGACTCATCACAGGATGAACACACTCTTACAGCTCACAGGGATGTGACTGAGATTGTGAAGACACTGTTAACAGAGCACTATGGATTTCAAACCAAAGGTCACAACACAGGTAACAAGGTAAAATCATCACAGATTTTATCTTAGACACTAGATAGCCTGTTTTGTAGGGGACATGCATTCTTCAGTGATTGGGTTTTAGGCAGTCAAAAGCCTAAAGGCCTTCACCATCACAAGCATGAGAAAAAACAAAAAAAATATGAATTACTAGGCAGTGAATGTCTATTCACCCCAGCAGCAATGCAAATTTGCAATGCTTGTTCAGCCAAAGTTCTGGTTACATTTGCCCAAGCTTATTCTTCAGAAAGAATCATGTGTTCAGGTTTCATGTAGAGTCCTCATAAGCAGCCTGTGTGTTTCCAGTCTACTTGCTCCAGTGTCCTCTGTTCCTTTGGGTCGTTATTAAAGTGTCCAGGTAAAAAAGCATACACATTACAAACTGGATCTGAATCATATGAGGTTAATGCTACAGAGTAGTGATCTACCGATACATGGGCCAGCCAATATATCAGGCCGATATTTGTGTTTTTTACTTGTATCGACATCGGCCGATGCACAGATGTGTTTGCCAATATATTTTTCCCGGCATAATTTACAGACAAGGCATCCGCAGGCAGCTCTGTGTCAAGGTCTGCTCTGGCGTGGCCGCGGATCCCTTCCTCAGCAATCACACTAATTCATCCACCTGTTTTGCGTGTTGTAATTTGGTCATACCACTAATCTTTGAAGGCCCACTGAAAATGTTGAGTTAGGAGTATGTGAACACTGAATACTTCAAAAGAGGAGAACAGAACTTCTACTTATAAACACATTAAAAAACATTTATTCTATCTTAATTTGTACGCGAGGTATAAACCATTTGAATATTGGTAATTTTCAGTAAAAAAACCGATTGATCAAAAAAAAGAAAATTGCATTTTTTTTTTTCAAAGATTGATTTTCAAGATAAAACTGATTTCCTATTTATATATTTGACTCTCATGTTTACAAACAGTGACACTGTATTCAAAATCACAAAATAAGATAAGAATAACAATAATAATAACAATAAACAGTTCTAAGATATCCCAACATTCCACAAAATGTTAGGGAAAACCAAAGACAACACACCAAACTTTACACCAAAAATCTCGTAAAGCACCTGATTCTTTAAAAACTTTAAAATTTACATTAATCAATTATGAGTCTTCCACATATTGGGTTAGCCTTTTTCATATAAACACTTCCATATTTCTCATTTTCAACAAAAACAAATGCACTAAATACTGTAGATTTCCAGCCTTTGCTTGGCTGCACCACGTCCTCCTGTTGGACCCCATCCTCTTGCTGTGTTTGATTATAATAATAATTATATGAACATCAAGTTATTTATGTACTTATGATATATGTATTTATTCACACACAAAGCCCAATTAACCAGTCTTAACTGTCACCCGCTGGCATTAAGGAGATGAGAATGACATCTGTGTTGAATCTGCTCCATGTTCACAGTCATAATCTGAACTCATACAGTCAAAGAGATGAGACTAGGTGTCCTTTGTCTTGTCCACATCTGGCTGTCTGTCTTCTCCTGGAATGTCCACTATAATCTGGACATATTTGTTATATAAACAGAAACTCTGAAAATCTGACTCTGTTAGGAGTTTGACCTGTCAATCAAAGCCTAACACAGCAGGCACTGAAACCTTCTACATGACCTGGGATCTAGGTAATGGAATGATAATATGAAGATGGATCAGATACCAAAGTCCAAATAAAACAGATGAGACCAAAATGACTCCTGGGGAAAAAAAATAATGACTTCTCTTTATTTTTTAGAGAAAATTGCATTCTATGTCTATGGGATCCAGGGCTTTTTGGAGCTAATCAGAGTAACCCTAGCAATCATGAGCAATATATGAAGCAGTGGCAGCTCGTCAATAGAGGGGGCTAGGGCACTGTCCCACCTGTCTCACACGAAAAAGATGATAGGAATCAATTAAATAATTTTACAAAACATTAATATTTAGATAAACAAGCTATAATGATACATGCCATAAGTACTGTGTATAATCTGCATTCAAGTGGAGTTTAAAATGTCAAGTCAAGTCCATGTGTTCCTGCTTGGGGTGCAAAAAATCTGTGCCCAAGCACCCCCCACAGGAGTAAACGTCCATCTCAAAAGAATCAAAACCTTCCTAAGAATTGGAATCAGTGAATAGATCCGTAAGTAATACTACTAAATTGAGCCGAGCAGCTGAATAGCTCAGTGGTAAACACAATTGACTGCGATGCTGGAGGTGGGGGAATCGATTCCTGGCATGAGTGGAATTGCCGGGTTTCTATTTCTTTTAATGCCATGCTATCTAACGGCACTACCTTCACACACCCTCGTTTAAAATGCATTGGTCCATACTATCAGTGGAAAAGACACTTGTCAGGGACATGTCTGACGTTAACAATAGTCATAGCAAAATGTGCACGTTTGAAGGATAGAAGGTAAAATTCACATATAAAAAATAAATCACTGAAAACACATACTGTGTACGTTTAATTTTGATCTAAATTAATATTTTTTTTATAATAGTAGTGCATGTATGTGTATCCTAGTGGGATATGCGGTTATAGTGCGGCACTAAAAACTGACTTTATAGTGCGCCCCACCAAAAAAAATAATTTCACCAGCTGCCACTGATTCGAAGTTCAATAGTATGTACAAAAATCCTTTAAATATTTTCTGGAGAAGGGCAGTATCTTCTTTAAACCCAAAATAAAACAGTGGTTTTGTAAATCACATGGGATGTCCTCCTTTCCATACTGTGTTCAGCTCTGGTTAAGGATGGAAATTGTAAAACTAAACTTCCTTAAAAAAAAAAAGATAATAATAGTAAGTTGATACGTCCCCAAACCATAGTTCACATCATTGTCTTTGTGTTACTGCATAAATTAGAGGATAGGTGCTGTCACTTTTATTCATCCTTTGACATTTTGTGAAACTGTGTAATTTGCTTTTTTCTTCCCCTGAGATGAAATCATTATAAAACTGTATTTGTGATCAACTCCATACTTAATACAACTCTCATGGTTAGGTCATGCATGGTACTGATCCTCCTGAAAACCTCTGGCTTTAAGTAAACACTATGAGCACTCCAGTGTGATCTGGATCTGTTATACAAGCCAGAAAATGGAACGGTGCCAGTATTTCCCAGATGCCCACAGATGACAAGCAATCATAGCATTAAGTATAAAATGAAAGAAAAGGGCAAGACACAAGAGATTTGTGTGCAGGCATCACAAATCCTGAAACATGTGATTTACAGTAGAAAGTATTTGTCATCAAGACAGAACACAGAGCAGGAACAAGTGCAAGGCAGAAGGTACAGAGAATGTAAGACAGGAAAATCTCAAGAAAATAACAAGAGGAAGTACAAGATTATTAAACACTGATAGGTAGCACAGAAAGTTATGGGGCTACGGTTACTACTTTTAAAGTTTTAAGTTGTTTTCTGATTATAATTTTGGTACAGTATGTTAAGGTTTCTTTTCATCTTACATTCATACATGACCATGACTATGGACTTGTTTAAAACTGAAATTGGTTCCCTCACAAAGACCAGGATGCATTTACAAGCTCCAGATAAAGCTAACTAAGTGCACTTTTTCCCATAGAACATACTTAAAGATGCATATCCCAATCTTTTTTTCTATTAGTGTGGTTTCTGTTTTCTTTTCATTTTCTTTTTATTCATAGACCAGATCAACAGGTACAAACTCTCTTTATACACATAAGTTTCAAAGCACTAGGAGAAAAACATAAAACAGTTTTGGAGAGAACAAGATGAAATGAAGGCAAATCCAACTAAACAAAACACACAGCAAAGTACAAAATATAAACCAAACCCTAAAGATTTAATAATAAGTTCTGTAGCTTAAATCATTGTATAGCAGGAAACCAGGAGGGTGACAATGTAGTTAATTCTAAATTTTAGTCTGTTCCGTGTGATTTAAGAAACTCAGTACATTTCATCTCCAGCTTGATAGTTTGTTTTTTTAACCTGTTTAACCCTGACCATATTTTCAGGGGAAAAAATGCCTAAAAAGACATACCCAAAGTAAATCAAGAATTGCTTCACAATAATAAGGTTCATGTGGATGTTGTTGGTGTCTGTGGACATTTAGAGACCTCACAGAATCTATTCCCATTGGCTAAAATATTGTATCTATTACTATGGCCTGAGTAAACTGTAACAAACTAAAGAGAAATTAGAATTTTTTATCCTCGCCTGTTTTTTTGTTTTTTTTTTCGCTGGATTGACGATGATATGCATAAATTAATTGTTCGTGTCGGAGATTTTTAATAGCGTATATTTCACCCCACAAAGATTAAAAATCATGTTGAACATTAAAGTTTGCACTGAAATACACTTTGATGTACTTTTATTAACATTAGGGTCTAAACTTTGAGCAAAAGTTGAAAAAAAACATCCATTGTCCTGATTTATTATATTTTTATAGTAGATGAATATCAACATTATTTTTTCAGAGCCCGTGGGCTAAAGAGGTTTTAAGCAAGGATGTGCCAGACACACATGGGAACCAGCAGGGTCTTGTATCTAACTCTTGGTGTCTTTTCCCTGACACTAGGGAACTAAACAATTAATCGACCATCAATTAATTGTTAATAAGAATTTGCTTGATTAAATTACAATAAGTGTCATTAATTGCCCTTTTCACTGTGGTATTTGTGGTGTCGACAGTAGAGGGCGCCACTACCTAAACTTGCTTCATTGCTGAGTTGAATATTGGGGGAGTTGCCCACCTGTCCACACCTGTCCGAAGGCTGCCGGATGGTCCGCGCTGCACCGCTGCAACCAGGATTGCCGTCATCGAACCGGATTGTGCGTTGATAATATAGAACTGCTTTAGGGACATAGTGGAGCGAAACACAGACTGGCCCGTCTGTTTGTCCCGCATGCTGCGGGTTGCCTGGTTGTGGGAGCGGTACATCCCTGCTGCAGGAGAAGGCCCAAATACGTGTATGTATGTCCGGGGTCGGTATCGGTCCGGTCCCGGACGGAGCGGGGGTGGTGTGGCACGGCATCTCCCCACTCCTCAGATCCCGCTCCATCGTGTCAGGTAGTGATGCAAAGTCAGAAATGCCCATTTTTTTCTAAACTGACCCTCCTCAGATCCATTTATTTTATTTTATTTCTCTGCTAATTATTTTGTTATACTATATTAATATCATTGCCTGTACTGTATCCCTAATGGTACAATAAACAATCATTAAGGAATATAACATGCTTGAAGTATAAAAATAATATTTAGCTTTTATTCTTATAGACCCAATTAAAAGAAAAATTCAGGTTCTCAGGAAAATCACTAATTATCAATTAATCGTTAATCAATCGACAAGGTCACCCAACTAATGATTAATGAATTAATCGATAATTTGCAGCCCTACCTGATGCTATAATCTCAATGTTATTTGCTCCATTCTGCAAATGTAATATCTATAATTTCTACTGTCAGTGCTTTCTAATAGTCAGATATTGCTTGGTTTTGTTTTTTGTTAGCGAACTGTGGTACTCTCCATTTTCCCGTCTTTTGTTGCTACATCCATTACACAGTCTCTGCTTCTCCTTTTCAAATTGTTGGAGCAAAAATATGTCCAGCTGTTAGCTGTAATTTCAGTAG
Organism: Sphaeramia orbicularis; assembly: GCF_902148855.1. NCBI lineage: Eukaryota > Metazoa > Chordata > Actinopteri > Kurtiformes > Apogonidae > Sphaeramia > Sphaeramia orbicularis. The sequence goes on along the minus strand of NC_043957.1, from coordinate 11,039,084 downwards.
ATAATTTTCACTCTTCCAGTGTTCAGTGTTGTTAAATTACTTCAAGATTTTTCTTTTTTCAGTCCTTTACATAAAAGGGAGGCGACCAATATGTCTGTTTCTTGTGTGTCTGACACAGGTGTAATGACCACATGTCTCCTGCAGACGACTGGCACTTACAGTATCTACTATTAATGGGGTTGTTCTAATTCTCCACACCTAAATTCAGTGCAGTTGTCAGGAGATGTCAGGTAGAGTTGTGGTAGATGAAAAGAAAATAACAGAGGCGATGGAGGGAGAGTAGTAGAAAAAAAAGGAGAGTGGAAAAGGTTACAAATAGTAGAGTAAAAGGATGTAAAATTAGAGGGAGGGTGGGTAGGTGGTTCCATCAAATGAATACCATTACATAGGTGGAGCAAGCTTCGAATTATGGGGTCAGCTCGAAAGCGGCAGAGAGAGAAAAGAGAGAAAAAGAGGAGAGACAGAAATCACCAGGACAAAGACAGAGAGCAAAGAGAAAAGCCTGCCTCTTGTCTAGCTTACTGAGTGTAGACAGCTGATAGAGATTAATGTCTTGAGTGAGTGGGTAGATTGGAAAGAGAGGTCCAGACTGGCAGCACGTGAGTTGGGTGCGTGATTGGATGGAGGGAGCAACTCGGGGCAGGGGGGACAACGAAAGGCGGAAGAGCAAGAGGGGGGGGGGTATGGGTAAGTTAAGGGGCGAGAAGAAGAGTTGAGAAGTTCAGCGTCACAAGTGCGGTCTTACAGCAAAGACGGCAGATTGATGAGGGCTCTGATGGAGGGACGCGAGATGGAGTAAGAGTAGAGATGGGCGGCTGAATGAGGGGGTGGGTCGGAGATTGATGGCAAAGTGCAAAAAGGTAGGGCAATCTGTGAAAGAAAGATACAAGAGACGGAAAGAGACACGGAGGGTTTCCTGAGAGCGCTGGGCTCAAATTGAAATGTTCAGGCCACTCACGACAAAGCTGAGTTTCAACTTTCACGCAGAGGTTGCGGGTAACTCGCTGCTAAGTGCACACTGGATATGCAATTACTTTACATGTGGATAGGCTGGAAGCAGCCTGTGATACCACACCCACTTCATCAGCTGCCACAAGTCATCTTAAATTATAGTTGTGCGATGAAGTGAAATGTAAATTGAATGTGTATGAAACACACATACAGCGACCACACGTTTTCCTCACCAAAGAGATAAGCAGTAATGAGCTCTGGCAGTACCTTCCACACACCTCTCACAGTCCTTACTGTTGAATATCTATCCATTGCCACATACTGTCTATTCTCTTATCTCTCCGACTTCTCACCTCTATTACGCTTAACCATTCCTCTCCCCTTTGTCCTTTTGGTTCGCCCCTCCTTTACTCTGCCTCGATTGTTTCAACCTTCTCATCAGCTTTTGCTCTATTTTCATTCACTTTCTCTTGCTCTTTTTCTCTATTTCAGTCATCCCAATTCTCTCACTTCTTCCAATTCATTTTTCCTCTGTTTATTCATTTTGCTAATCACCTTAGATTCAAAATGGAAAACAATGCTCTATTTAAACATATAATTTTAGCTCCTGTGCACTGCCTGTTCTAAAATAAATTTCAGAGCTTAACTTTGAAATGAAAAGTAGAAAATCCAAAAATACAGCCAAATCCCAAAATCTGTTTTGCACTGCATTTCCTACTGTATCAGCTTTTATATTTCTATAAAATGTCAAGTAAACCTTTGAGACGTTACAAAAAGAAAATGCACATTAAACCATTATATGTTTCTATCAATATAGGTGATGTAATGACATCAGAGGGATATGTTTCACGTTACTGTAGAAGTACAACAATCTGTTCCTTTTTTCTACTGAAATGGTTTTGATGGTTTTGAACCAAGGAATATTTTGGTGCCTATATCAGTCCATGTGACCTGTATCTAGAAGACCCTGCAGATCATTAAGTTGACTGGTCACTTGAGTTAAATGTTGACTACATCAGAACTTTCTTCAATACAGTCTGTCATCGTCCATCATCCATATTAATTTATTGTTTTTGTAAAAAAATATATATATATTTTGTCTCATGACCAGTCCATACTATGCATTGTGTGAGGAGACATTTTAGTACTTGATGAGAATATCGAGCCCTATGATGAATTAGCTACATGGAAGGGTTGTACCCTGCCCCAGTGGTTGTTGGGATATGCTCCAGCAGCCCCACAACATTTCGGATGATTAAGTGGTTCAGAAGATTAATGAATGAGAGTATATGAAAAGATGGTACAGATCAGTCATCTTAAACACTCCATCAGAACCTATTTGAATGAAGTGTTTCCATATCCTGTTAAGCAGATTGTTTTGGACAAAGGCTAAGGACCTCAAGTGAGCACAAAAAGGATTACCTAAATGGAGGGATTTCCATACACTTTTAAATGCAAAATGACAAATGACAAAAAAAAAAATGTTTTCACTTATCATTTAATTGGCTAAAATCTCTACAGTAATGATAATGGTCTACCATATTTTGCACAAACATTGAATTCAAGACTGATGTGACATGATATTGGTCACTAATGGTCCAAGATCACATATTGTATCTCATTCTTATGAATGTGATACATGACAAGGAGACCTCTGAAATCCAGCAGTTTTGTCAGAAAGAATCTTCCACGACATACATCAGGAATGCCTTGATGGATTTGTGTCAAATTCAGCACAAATGTTTATTTTCAGTCCAAGAATGAAGTGATTAGATTGTTGGCCAAAAGTCAAACATTAAGGTCATTATTAATTCACAAAAAACACATTTGGCTGTAACTGCTAGAAACTGAGAGAAATGTATGAACAGATTATGATGCAAGGATTGTGGCTTAGTAGGATACATTTAAGTGAGAAATGCACCAATACTCTGAGATTTATGAAAATAATCCAGATAAGTTTAGATATAAATTTTAATAATTTGATTGCTATTTGCCTTCAAGGAACTAGGATAACAGTCACTGATATCCAAGAGACTAATCTGTATAAACAAATAATTTTCAGCCTTAGAGATATTATCTGATTGATAATGTAAAAGGACAATAAGACCGGTCCAAGGACTGGCCTTTGATGAACTCCACAGATTAAAGGAGCACAGTCTACATAGTGTAGTTTCCATAGTGTAGTGGTTATCACATTTGCTTCACATACAAAAGGTCCCAGATTCAAAAACACGTCACTTTCATTAATTTCCTTTAGTGCCCTGCCCAAGGGCTTCCAGCACAAGGCCCCCTCCTGTCGCAAATTGTTTTTGGGGAGCAGCAAGTCAATGATAAGGTGAGGGGAGCTCACTTTCACTTTCTCTCAGCTTTACTGAACACATCCTCCACATACAGATCCATTGTGTTACTTGTTCCAATTAACTCTTGAGGTCCGGATTGAGGTCAAGTTTTTGGTCCATGGGCAGGGGGGGGGGGGGGGTCCAGCACATCACCTGTACGTCCATCTGTATGTGCAAAAACTTTGGCGTGGACTGAAAGCCAAGGTGCACGCACATTATCTTTATTGTTAATCTGATAACTGCTGCATCATCGTTTCCTAAAAGGCCAAAGTTTTAACGACACATCTTTCAAAAAAGTTTTTTTCTGAATAATTAATACTATGAGTTGTTTGAGGTTTAAAGTGATTTAATATTACCTGCATCAAAACGTTGTGATTTTCCTGAGGATTTCAGAAAATGCTTATGCCAAGAGAAGGGAGGAGAAAAATGGTGATCAGATGCAAATGAACTGCTGATTACACAGAGGAATGATATTTTTACAGTCTGATGTTCCCCAGGATTGTTTGCATTATTCAGTAAGTTTTGATTCCAGCAAATGATTTTCATAATTCACATTGACAAATTCATGGACTGTTTTTGTTGACAACGAAAGGCTTAAATACCCAGCTGTGATTTTCTATTCTGGTCTTGATTTGTGCTTACGTTTCCCTAGATGTGTATCCATGCAGTGATGGATGAGTCATGAAGTATGTATTATTAGTAAATTATTAGATCATTTGGCAGAATGAGGAGACTGAAAGGCTTGTAGAAAGTTAAAGGACAATAATTTGATGACGTATCATGTTTCCATTAGATCTAAGTCACTGTTTTCTTGACCTTGGGTATTGGTCAAGCTGTGGTTTTAAATTTATTCCAATGCATAAGCATCTGTAACTATAATACCATTTTATTTGAGCTGTCTGAAAGGTGTTCCAGTGGTTCATCTTCAGAGTTTCACTCTGTAAATAAGATTTTAGGCTTTCATGTCTGTTGTGTCAGGCTTTGATTGATAGGTGTGACTGACAGCGAGCTCACCTGCTGAGTCGGACTTTCAGAGCTTCTGTCTACTGGATCAGACATGTTTTTTTCCTCAAAGACAGCTCACACAGCTTGTGGTTATGAAGTTACACCAACAAGATTGTAAAGTGACTTTGTCACACAGATGTGATGAAGTTTATCGTTTGGCTGTTTCAATAAGTTAGTGATTAGCATTAGCTCACCAATATCCCCTCACACTCCCCCATCTCTGCCTTTTAGTCCAAATATGGTCACTTCTGGCTTCATATCAGTGGCCAAAAAAACAGTGTAAGTTGTCGCAGAAGTTTCATCCACTTCTTAAACTGGATTTATGGTTGTGTGTCGCTCTGGGTCACGTAGGTACGCCGTATCTGATGATAGCAATATGTGCTCTCCCACTCAAGCGTACTGTAGCAGCAGCATTTTGAGAAAGTGCTGTAGTTTCCCCTCCAAATCAGAAGGTGGCAGTAGTGCTGGTATTGGCTGGTTTTAAAGATGAAACTCCACTGGGTGGAGTTGTTTCCATGGTTTTGATATTTTCCAGCAAGCATTTCCTGTTTTAGAACAACAATAACGGTCGACATGGAGCGGTGTCTTCGCGAGCTCGTAGAGGTCAGTGAAGATATCATTGTTCTTTTAAAAGTATTACAGCATAAGCGACAGAGAAGGAGGCAATGTAGGAGATGGGCCGTGCGACCGCTGAATGAAAATAGGTTAACTGATGGGGAATACCAAAATCTAGTCCAACCACTTCAAGATATGGATGAAGAGATGCACTTTATCCTGCACTTTACTTTATGTCTGAGTTTCTGCCACTGACTTTCAATGTACACACTTCTGCATGTTATGAGACAAATAAAGGCACAATTTTGTTAAATTATGTGGGTTTATTAATGTGTATAACCACACAGGTTTTTCAGGAGCGAAAAGTAACAGACAAGAACAAAAGTGAAATAATTAATAAACAAAAACAAAAGAACTACGTATATAAGCATGTAAGTATGTGCCCTGACCACTCTGGACACTGGGTTAAATTTTTTAAAAGACGAAGCAGCACTGCAGAACCACATCAGGCCTTGTGATTCCATGCCTCTGTTTCCGTTCTCTGCCCTCTTTATTCTTCTCTATCATTATTTTTTCCATCTGCTGCATCCACACACCATCCTATCACATTCACACTTCTGTTGCTTTTTATACTCTCATCAATCCCACTAACATTTATGCTTTCTTTTCACTTCAAGCTTTTCTGCATACATCCATATCCTTCTTTCATTTCCATCGCCTTTCACCTTCTTTCTGTCTTTCGTCTGGCCCTTCATTTCTCCACATGCCACTTTATCCTGATCTCCCTCTGTGTGTGTGTGTGTGTGTGTGTGTGTGTGTGTGTGTGTGTGTGTATGTGTGGCAGCTGGGTGCTTGTGGTTATTTTTCAGGCAGCAGCCCAGAAGATTGGACTGTCATAATCTATGGTCCTGAGTTATAAGTGTTTCTAACCCAAACCTGGGGACAGAACCATTTTTCCTGTCTTCCTCTTCTCCACCTCCTCCCCTTTCTGTTACTCCTCCTCTCTTTTCCCCCTGCCTTCTGCCCTTCCTCTCCTATCATCCTTCACTCTTCCTACCCCTTCCTTCACACTGGCATCACCATCCATATTTTTGCAGTGACCACAATTCAAACTCTTGTTGTTGATCACCACTCATGAATTCACGTCATCCCTCATGTCATACATTGAGTTTACTATTAGCAGTGTTTTAGTATCTGATTGGATTGCACTCCATCCTTTCACATCATGTACTGATTCATAACATTTAAGTCCAGGATGCAGATGACCAGCGCATTCACCAGTAGTCATTTTGGAATTCAAGACTGGATTTTCTATAATCATAGACTACATTTACATGCATGAAACAGCCCAGTGTCAGCCAATATTCCTTATAAATTGTTTGCTTTAGTTCAAGAAATGAATATTCCTCTATAATCCCTGCTTACCTGCAGCCATATGTACCGCAATTAAAAATAGTACTTTTAAAAGATTTTGTCCAGTGGCAGATGTTCCACTGTTTGAACACAGTCTCCCTCTTTCCTTCTATAAAACAACTTCTCAAAAAAGGTCAACTTTCTGATATTATAAATAGGTGTGTTTCTCCTGGACTTTTCTTTGGTGCATGCATCTTTACAGGACAGCACATGTCTGAATAAAGTCTTCATAGGCCACAGACCACAAGCCCCATTTGCATGGGACTGGTATAACCAGGTGGTGAAAAAAATTAACTCCCCACATCTGAGTTTCAAAGTCAGTGTTGTCCTTGAATATACTGACATTATTCCCTGAACAGATGCTTCAAATAGGCCAAAATTTGCTCTCAAAACCCTAATGAAAGTTTCAGTTATAATTGCCATCAGAACTTCTAGGACTAATGTCTGTCATGATGGGCTTTGAGTAACAGTTCACCAGCCTGTTCGTTGAAACACTTGGAGCTTCTGTTTACTGAATTAAAAAAAAAAAAAACAAAAAAAAAAAAACAGTTTTATTACACTTTAATTCTAATTAAAACTACATTTTCAAGACTGTTATAAAACTAGACTAACCAACAACAACATTTACTGAAACTCCTGCCCTGAACGTGGCAGTCCACAGACTATAGTGGTCTGTACTTAGTGATATCCAGTGTCTTTAGCAGCTTTTCAACTGCTTGTCATTTCAGCTTGCCTTTACTTGGCACAGGGCCTTTTCATGATACTGGGCTTATGTTGGTATCTGGCACTTTGCCAGCTTTTTAGACCCAATAATCAAAGAGAAATTTAGACATATTTCCCCCCAGGATGTACCTAATGATGAGCTCAAATAAATGCAAAAAATTATACTCTTGCTTTGAGCCATCCCAAAATTAATGAATTTTTAATAAAGTGTCAGTGCATTTTAATAATAATAATAATAATAATAATAATAATAATAATAATAATAATAATAATGGATTGGATTTATATAGCGCTTTTCTAGACACCAAAAGTGCTTTACATTATTGACCCATTATTCATTCGCTCTCACATTCACATTCTGGGGGTGGTAAACTACATTTGTAGCCAAAGCTGCCCTGGGACAGGCTGACAGAAGCGTGGCTGCCAATTTGTGGCCTCCGACCACCACCGAACATTCATACATTAGTGTGGGTGGCAATGGAGGCAAGGAAGGTGAAGTGTCTTGCCCAAGGACACAACAGACTGACTAGGACACAGCGGGATTCAAACCGCCAACCCTTTGGTTATTGGATGATCTGCTCTACCACCTGAGCCACAGCTGCCCATATTTTATCTTGAAAACATCACTTGAAATGGTCTTATATACTGCTATAAAGACACTGTTAAATTTGATGATCCTAGTTGTTTTACTAATCCAGACGTGGGTTTGTCATGAACTGGTAGTCTCATTCCAGTTTTGTGTGTAAGCCATTGTGTTCACTCGTGTTACGTGTGGAACCTGCCCATTTAACACAAATAAATCACAAGTGATTTTGCAACAGCGGTCATTTTTGTGAAACACTCAGTCTTGCATATTTACTTTGATTCCCAAAATGTACCTGTGAGAGAATAAAAAGATATTCGAAAAAATAATAGCGTGTAATTTTTGTGTCCTTTACGTCGAGGTAATCATTGCATGTAGAATCATCTGCACGCTGCTGGAATACTGACGAGTCATAATTTCAGGGGAAAAGTCAGGTATCACTGAGTTGTGTGTGGATTTGCCTTGTGTAATAGTGTGGGTATTGGGGAAAAAAATACCAGAAAGAAAAAGACAGGAGAGTTCATTATAGAAACCCAATGTCCATGTTACATGCACATTTTTGTATGCACGCATGAAATAAAACTGTGTTATATCTGAAAATAGTTTCTCTTTTATCTCAGTAAATATTTATTTTTAAAATAGACCCAAAGTGCTTCCAAACTTGCTTCATAACATTAGTCTACATTGTGTTGAATTTTTAGCCCTCTGTCCTGCTTTTAGGTACCAGTTTCATAGAGGCACCCTCATCTATTTTGGTGTTTTCACTGTCTGAAAACTTGTACACATCAGTGAAGTAAAAAAAATAAATGCAAGTCACAGAGTGGTTGATTCAGAAACATTGCTCTGTCAACACTTATGTGGGTCATCAAGTCACAACATGAGACACCAAGCCAAGCTAGCAGGAAATGCCCAAAAACATCAGGGCAAATTTTCAAGTTGCCTCTTAATGAATCATTCACAGATTTTAAGTGTAAACAACTGAATTCAAATATTCAATAAATTATTAATTCTTATTCTATTTTAGAGAGGAAAACTTAGACATTTAAGTTTCAACCTCCTCCACTGTTATTGACACTTGTAGGTGTACAACAACAGTTACACCAGCAACGCAAACCGGTAATTTCATATCTAATAAACTGTTCAGAATGCTATTGTATTAAGAATAACTGCAGAATATTGGTGTAAATGTGCTGTGTACTGTGCATGATCACAGTTTTACAGGAAATCTTCTGTGTTTGAGAAATACACAGGAAGAAATCAGCCAGAAACAGTCCAGATATGATGAGAGTAAATACAATACTTGCTACTCCTCTCATTTGATCTGATGCACTCCCACTTTCCTGATTTTGTCCCCTAAGTCCCCTTCATTCCTACTAACCTGCCAACAGACTCCCTCCCTTTTTCATCCACGTGAGCAAAAGCCACTGAGTTTTCAACTCATTTAACGTGATCAGTTCATTAGAAAGATGAAGCGCATTCCCTCTAATGGGCACTTGAGCAGCAACAAGGGAGAGCAGATTGCCTCCCTCGCTTGCTAAATAATTATACTGAGGGGAAAAAGGGAAGGGACGTGCATGGGGAGAGAGGGAAAGAGGAGGGGGAAGAGGCAATGGTGGGGAAAAGAGGGATGGGAAAACACGAGAAAACAATCTCTTCAGTCCAGTGGGACGCTGTGGGGACATAGAGAAGGCATGGAGACAGCTGGTGTGTGTGTGTGTGTGTGTGTGTGCAAGCAGTTGTGTAGCTGTGAAATAGCCCAAACATGGGCTAAGTGCATCTTTTAAAGCTTCACACCTCCATTCACTCATGTAAGTCAAGGTCATTTCACATACACAAGAAAAGAGAATAAAAATAAAGACACTTGTTGGATCAAGTGAAGGAAGAGACTTTAAAAGTGTATCCCTCCTACCTTTCACATCTGTTTTGCTATTCTATCAAGGGCTTCTTTCCCTGTCTCTATTATTTAGTGAATTTAAAGCCCTATTACCTCGTTCTCATTATTTACATGAGCTCAGGCTTTGTCTTTGCCAGGAGATATTGGCAAAGCAGACTTTCGGAAGACCTCAGGCAGAAAAGGGGGAGGAAACAAATGGAAATTCTAAGGATTCAATTTTAGGGGTTTATTCTAGCTACTCATCTCGATGGAGACAGTAAAGATGAAGCAGTGCTCAGGGAGCAACTTAGAAAGAAGAGTAAGATAATAGAAAGGATTGGGGAATCAGATTGCTAAGAGAGCACTTGGATGCAAAACACAAATAGATGAACTGTTTTATTCACTTTTTGTTATTTGTCCTTTCATTGTTTCTGTATCCTATCAAAACAAGTCTAATGGTCAGGAGGAACACCTCCACTTACACTGAAACCCCCTGCCTCCCAATCATTGTGATATGGCTCTGAAATAGTATAATTCATGCTCACAACACATGATGTACTATCACTTTAAATCCCCCATGCCATGAACATTTATCTAACACTGATAAGAAATAATGTTGGCTTTAACTCCAGGAATTCTGAGTTCTATTCACATCTATTAACAAGTACAGATTTAACAAGACATTGCTTATTTTTGATCAAATGAATGACTATATTGTCTTGTTAAAAATGGTGCAAAAGCGAGCTGTAATTGAGAGGTTAAGGTTGAGAGAAAAAGTTGAAAAAGTTTGAAAGGACTATGACTGCCACGTGGAGTCTGACCAAAATTAGTATTACGCAGTTAGTGGAAATCATCATTCAACTTTCTTGATTGATGTTGTTGTATTAATTCAGAGCCAATAATCCAAAGCTACTGTACATAAAGAAATAGAGTTATAGCATGAATGTATGATTCATTTTATATCCTCTCCATTATAATGCAAGTTAGTTTTGATTCACTCAAAATATTATATTCCAGTATCTTCAATTTCATGTTGCCATATTCCCACATTGTGTGTAAACATAAACACACATATGCAACAAACTACCCATAATTCACAACCTTTTGTATATGCTGTATGCAGTTCATCTTATTAAATATTCAAGTCAAAATTACTTTTTTGCCCATCTGATTTTTTATGACACTCTGAACAACACAAATCCGATTTTTTCATATTTAAGCCGGGCCACTTTCATATTTGGCCCTGAATTGGATACAAATCTGATGTTTTGCAGTGCAACCTCAACTGAATGGTCATGGGCATGTCATCTGACATTTACATCACTGAAATGTGACAGATGTCACAATGTTGTGCTGGAGGAGGCAGATCCATGTTTTCTCCATAAACACAGTGTGCTGCATGTGTTGTCATGTCATCTTCTGCACATGCAGGCCACTTTAGGACTGTAGACTGTTCACACATGAGTCTGATAGCAAACACAGTTGAACCATAATGTGAATAACCATACAAAATAATTCCATTTCTGAAAAAAAAGAAAAAAAAAAGAAAAAAGGAATTGAGCATTAAGACCTGAACACAGAGCAAGTGTTATATCTGCAGCTCTTCGTCCACAGGTACACAACTAGACAACTTTTAACTTTGATTACAGGACACATTTGTACGCACTTAAGCAATGTCACAATAAATGTCACAGTCACAATGTTTGGCAGCTGCTGTGTAAAATATTCTCCATTACATCCCAAACATTCTCAATGGGGTTCAGGTCTGGACTCTGTGGTGTCCAATCCCTGTGTGAAAATGATGTCTCATACTCCCTGAACCACTCTTTCACAATTTGAGTTGGATGCACTTGATGAATCCTGGTATTTTCCAATCTTTACACCACACAACACACACACACACATATATATATATATATATATATATATATATATATATTAATATAGATAAATGTAAATTTTACTTCCCCACCCTGTACATATATATATATATATATATATATATATATATATATATATATATATATATATATATATATATTATACACATATATAAATAAATAAATAAATAAATAAATAAATAAATAATATATATATATATTATATATATATATATATATACATACCATATATATATATATAGATATATATATATATATATATATATATATATATATATATATATATGATATATAGATATATGTATACAGGAGTTGGACAAAATAATGGAAACACCTAACATTGTGGCATCATAGAAGGTGTTTCCATTATTTTGTCCAACCCCTGTTTTATATATATATATATATATGTATATAGATATATATATCTATATATATATAAGATATAATATTATATATATATATATATATATATATATATTATATATATATATATATATAATATATATATATATATACTCTGTTGCAAACTGATGCTTATTTAAGAAATGAAAAGCAACACACTGAATCATTTCAGGTTAAAGAACTTGTTGCAGCTGAAGCATATTAGTCACTGCACTAATTATCCAGTGGAAGTATCTGAACTGTCTGCTGACTTAAATCCAGGTGGGAGTTTTTTTTAGCCAGGCAGTCTATGTTTTAATTATTAAAATACTGATATGCACCAGATTTGCTTGTGCTGGTGCCAAATACTGACTAAAGACATGTACATCAATGGCATGGGGTCATATTCATATATCTGATGTGCTGTCAGATGTATCTGACAACATATACTATAAGTACAATACTGATAGAGGTAATTTAAGAACTTAAATAGAGCCTCTCCAATGGCAAAACAAAGCCTGTAGGGCTAGGGAGATGATGCTCCATGTGGTTTATGTCTTAGATGAACAGATGACTGCGTACTGCTGCTACTATGCTAACTCTGATACACAGATGGTATTGTGTCTAAAAGGAAATCACAAAGTAAACTCACTGAGTGATTGAGTGATTGATTGATTGATTGATTGATGAATTTATGTTGAATATGAATATCAAAAAAGAAGAACAATAAACAAACAAAACATTTAACATAAAACACAAGACATATAATACATATAAAAGGAGTGAGAAGAAGTTTAACATAAACTCCCACCCCTTCTCCTTAAATAATTAATAAACATAATACCAAATCACTCTTAGAAGTAACAGCCATGGCAAGCACAGAGAAATTTGCTCAATGACAAAAGTACTGGGATAAAAAAACCCTGATCTACCGGATCTAGTTTTTACATAAGGTCAGGTATGACTAGACTAATTCTGGGTCACACCCATCCCAAGGCTGGGTGTATTTGTAAGAGCCATGTCCTACATATCGGCACAAACATATTTGCATACAATTTGAAGACTAAATACAGTTTATGGGGTTCTGGGTTTGTAACATCAAACAGCAGATGATAACATTACAGTTTTACACATTAGTCTAAATTATACATGTCAGTGTCTCTGTCGTATGAATGAACGTGCTAACCCTTCCATCACACCTTAAAACTTTTCAGATGAGGGCCTTTCCTATTTTTCAAAGTAGATCAATTAAATTCAGTTTCATTTATATAGTGCCAATCAGCACTAATCAGAATATATATACCCCAAGGCAGTTTGCAAATTCAGGTCAAGGCCTTAAAAATACCATACAGAGAAGAAACCCAACCGAACTACCAAGAGCAAGCCCAAGGCAAAAGTGGGGAGGAAAAACCTCCTTTACAGGAGGAAAAACCTCTGACCAAACTGGGCTCCAGATAGGCAGCCATCTGCTTCAATCAGTTGGAGTGAGTGGAAAGAGGAAAGAGATACCTGCAGAATAGAGTGAGGAGAGAGGACAGAGAGGGAAAAAAACACAAACTAATGCCGCGTTTCCACTCCATGGTACCGGCTCAACTCGACTCAACTCAGCCTTTTTGTGTTTCCATTATCTGGTACCGAGTACTAGTTTTTTGGTATCACCTCCACTGAGGTTCCAAGACTGGGGACCAGATACAAAAACATGACGTGTAAACACTGCAGACCACTGATTGGTCAGACAGGTGTCTCTGTGACCCGCCATTTTACATAAAACAAATGCAGAAGTTGACAGTAAATATTGCAGTAGGTTAATCTACATGATGACAGCCCGCAAAACTACACCATGGTTGGTCTAGGAGATTCAGATGTAAAAACTCAGCATGAGCTTGCCGAGACAACACCCAACGAGCAAGTTTATCAGCAACTCTCTGACCAGACAACACGGAAGCAACACGCCACATCGCTATGACATCCAAGTACTCTAAAGTTGGTAGTATCATGTAATGGAAACGGTCTCCAGAAGTAGTACCTGGTATGCAAGTCGAACCAAGCCAAGTCGAGCCGGTTCCATATAGTGGAAATGCAGTAAAAGAGAGAGGGAAAGCACAAGTCCTGGTGTTGTTCAGATCTGGTCAGTCAGTACATTCAGGTAGTCAGCTGATCTCAGTTTTGGACACATAACATTATGAACCAAGACTCGACTAACTGAAGCAACCCCTGATCATAACACTGCCCCCACAGGCTTGTGCTGTAGGTACTAGGCATGATGGATAATCACTTCATGCAAATGAGAAGTGGCTCATGGCATCAATCAGGGTTAAAGAACGTGCTTCTAGCTGATAATAATTATCCAATGGAAGGATCTGAACTATTTGTTGAGTTAATTAGTACTTCTTGTGGTTAGGCTGTGTACAACAGATCTTCCTGGACATTCTCTGTGAATGTTAAAGACAATAGATATTAACCATACTACTATGGTGTGGACCATTTATTTTTCTGGACACAAGCCTTTTCTGTCCAGTAAAATATCAAAATAGACAATTATGTGAATGTCTCAAAGGATCTACGCACTGAGGTGGACACAAGAACAAAGGTAAGTACAGAAAAATATATATGCTATGACTAGGGATGGGAATCGAGAACCGGTTCTTTTTGAGAACCGGATCCCAGTAGTTTGATTCCTTGGAATCGTTTGCCTGCCTGCTTACCAATTCTGCTTATCGATTCCACCTTTGTTGCGCATGCGCGATAACATCACACGTATGCTGCATTTGTTTTGGGCAGAATGTAGCCAACATGGTGTTGAGGCAGAAACAGTCTAAAAAGACGACACCAGGTCCACTGGAACACTTGCAAAGCTTCCATGTCTTCAAAAGGGTGGAATTCCTCCAATATGCTCAAACATTTGTCCACACAGCATGTGGAAAGGAATGTCATGTATTTGATATGCTACTTAGCGACGTTTGTGAATGTAGCGGCAGAGTGGACGCTGGGCCCAGTTCCGGTTCTGGTGTGGGCAACAAATGTCGTACCCAAATACAAGTTTCCGAAGGTAGGAAATGAGGTGCAGAACAACAGGAAACGAGCCAAGCCGAGTTGAACTGGTTCGACGTATTGGACGTGTGGCAATAGAGGAAATAGTAAAGCGTCTTTAGTTTCACTATCACTGTACCCCCCCTCCCCGAACTGGACCCAGCGTCATCTGTTATTATTATTTGTACATAGTGTATATGTTATATTTTCTGTGCAGATGGAAATTAAAATACAGTTAATACAAACACACCCATTTGTACTCTTTTATTCCCTCACCCAATGAGAATTGATAAGAGAATCGATAAGGAATCGGATTGATAAGCATAGTCGATATGGAATCGGAATCGTTAATTCTTAATGATTCCCATCCCTAGCTATGACCTGACTTGTGTTGAATTTCAACACTGGTATGACCCAATATTCTATAACAACTGACACCAGCATTGCATGTCAACAATCACACATGATAAATTACTTCTATGTAAAAAAAAAAACCCAAAAAAACATGTAATGCTCTGTTTCCAGAACATTGCAATATTCTGGAAACAGATGCAAGGTAATTGTTTACATGGTGATATTACAAGCCCAGTGGTCATGATACAGTACACAAAAACAGCATTCTCCTTTTTCGCATCTTGCACTTTGCACTGATACAATGATGGGTATCATCATGTAGTACTGTATAGACTTACATATCACCCCAGTATTTAACTTTGAACACAATTAAAATGTTTCTCCAAACTTAGCAGCCTGTGACTGGAAAAGAAGGCCCAAGGGATTCTTTTTTGAGCCTTTATTTGCTCTTTCTGGTAAGAGTTACAGATAATATCAGCTAATCTCAAGCACTAATCCCTCCACCTTCATAAGAAAAGTGCATTGTGCTTGAAAAAAATCCTGCCAGCCACGACTTATCTAGACAATAATGCAGCACCGCTGATCCAAAAGGGAGGGGTCATAAAGACAGAAAGCAAAGAATGAAAGAGCAAAGGAAAAAAAAAAACAGATTTATGAAAGGTTAGGAGAGGTTTATGAGATTCGGGAGCCACATTTGTTGGTAGAGAGAATATGATTTGCTTTATCAGTGGCAAACAAGATGTTATTTATGAAATAAGGTGTTGTTTTGCTTGGTTATGTGGACAGCGCTACTCATACAAATGTGGATTCCTCTCATTTTGTCTCTTCATTTTTTGTTGTTGCTCCATCCTTAAATTGCTTTTATTTTCAGTGTCTCTCTATTTAATTTCTATTCAAGGTTCATGGTAAATTCTGCTTTTAATTTTAAAAGTGTTTCGAGCTATGAAAAGTGCATTCACAGTTCATTGCCTACTGTGTAAATGTGTTTGTATATATAAATACTTCTATTTGCATATATTTATTCAATTATGAATACATTAGACAGTAGTTAAGGGTTTATATGACTGTTTTTGTCCATAGGCTGTGTGCTTTTTTGGTCAGAGGATGCTTTTTTGGAGAGGTTTGTCACAGATTGTCACTGGCATGCAAAGAGTCCAACCCTCAGCTCCACCCAGCACATTTTGGATAAAGTGGAAGCTTGACTGTAAGCCAGGTCTCACTGTCCAACTTCAGGAGCTGATGTCAGTAGTGTCCTTGAAAGGCAGAACATCGCAGAAGCCAGTTCTCAAAATCTTATGGGAAACCTTCCCAGAAAGATGGATGCTGTATAGAAGATGGGTTTCTAATTATATTCTATTGCATTTTGATGTTATTGATGTGTATGTGTATCCTGTTAAATTGTATTTGTTGCATCATAGCTCACCTAAAGGAAGGCCTGAATGCTTCTGTATACTGTAATGCTCTGTGCTTTTAACCTATTCAAATAAAGCTGAAATAAATAAGGCAACACATTATATTGTAGAAGGATGATCAAGTTTGACACAAGGCCTAAGCGATCTGTCTGTTGGATCCACATATTTTACAGTTTAAAGTTGAAGTTTCAGTTGCCAGGTTATTAAACACAACCAGTTCTCATCCCTCTATGGCTTCCTTTCCCAAACTAAGGCTTGACCAAGCAGTTTTTCAATGAATTGCCAATGGACAGAGCTAAATACAGAAATTAATTTCCTAGTTAAAATCCAAAATGAGTGCCCTTTGGAACAGTTTAGAAATGTTGACCTCACCAAAGCAGAGTAAAATAAAGAAGACAGGCCTGAGCTATTAAATACAACAACAACAACAACAACAACAACAACACAAGAATATGCAACAAGATACAAATAATGTAAAAGACACATGACGAAAATGATGCACCGAGAGTAAACTAATGTAAAAAATGCAGGAAAATGAAAACAATCATAAAAAAACAAAGTTCATGTTAAATTTGGACTTTGTTTGGTGGTGAAGGAATCAGTAAAAATGTAGACATGTAGAATGTAGAAATGTAGACTCAGGATATTCTGTAAATTGGATCTGGATTCTTTGTGTCTGGAGCTGAAAATGTGGACCCTTATGTACTCTCTGCTCTAAATACACAACAAAAGATCGTGCTTTTGCTGTGTTCAGCAGCACACACTCTGGAAAATAAATAATATTCTACCACAACTAACCATCTACTTTCTTCACATCTCTCTTAGAAAACATTGATGTTTATAAACAGCTCATTACATGTCCTGTTCATTCTGATTTGAGATATAAACACCATTTATATCTCAAATCAGAACCTTAACCCTAACCCTGTGTCATAATCCGGTTATCCCCTAACCTTAACCCAACCCCTAACCCTACCACATGGATGTAACCCCGACCCTGGGTGAAAGACTTAGGACAAAATGCCCCCAAAATAGGAGTCCCCATCAGCAATTGCAGACAAAATCTCTGTCTTATGTTTATGATCCCGGTTGGAATACTGATTCCACCACTGCAGCCATAGCCTCTTTAATTCTACCTCCATCAGTAAAGGGCTGTTTGTACTGGTCCAGGATGTGAACCACTTTAATGATGCCTCAGTGGAAGCGTTGGCTCTGGTCGGTTTAGCGAACATGGACTATTGTTTTTGGAGTTCAGTTTTCAGCTGTTTTACCTTCTCTTTACGGAGGCTGATTCCCACTGGAAAATCTCGGGAAAAGTTACTGTGAACTTTGGTGAAATTCCACTTGGCATCTTTTACTGACTGCCAGGCTCACGCCGCAGATCAGATACACACACACACACACACACACACACACACACACACACTTGTCTTTCACATTTGTCAAACAGAAGTCTGTGTCTATTTGTTTGTGAAAATAACTACCTGACTATACTCGACCGATATCGTTATGGGGCTAAACCCACTACCTGCCTGGCACCTGGCTTATCCTGCTCCCTCTGGGCCCCGCCCCTCTCCAATGACAGACAGCAAACCAGAGCTAAAGTCTGATTGACAACTAGTTGACTGTTTCATCTTGGGAGGGGGGCAGGACACTGATAATTTTGATTGGGTAGAAATTTAGACCTGTCCTACCAAGTGGCGAATGTTCTTTGTGTTATTATATTATTGACCCTTGGTGAGCTACTGGAAAGGGCCTCGAGAGCCACTGGTAGCTCGCAAGCAACGTGTTGGAGACACCTGAACTAGTTCTATTTTTAGAACAGGCCTGCGGGCGACTCACATGGTCCCTGCAGGCGACCTGGTGCCTGTGGGCACCTTGTTGGTGACCCCTGGTCTAGAGCATTAGACCTGTAACTTGCAGACATAAGACATGTCATTTTTAATTATAAAGTTTTCACATGGTTTAGGTTTTGTTTGTGTCCCAGTATTTTTACTTTCATGGGTGCTGGAGTTTTAGTATTTTGACCATTATTATAACCATATGTGCATATACAATGCCTGCATGAAATTTAGGAATACCTAGTTTTTTAACGTATTTGAGAGACACATGTTCTCATTGTGTATATGCAACAATCTAGGTTATTTAACAATATGATGATTTTGTTTTTACTTAGCATATAAAATAGATATTGGTACAAAATGCTCAATTTTTTATCACACTTTCACCTTAGGTAACAACAGCAGGAAGAAATATAACAAGAATTTAACCAAATGATATGATGAACATTTCCAATATTATAATTCAGAATATAAATTTGCTTCTTTCTTGTCATTTTAGATATGACTAGCATGACACTAGATGTATAAATGCCCTACATACTGAACCATCAAACTGTTTTTCATGCACCACTGCACTCAGTCATGGTCTACATGCTCTATATGCAGTCTTTTTCCTCAAGCAAATCAAAGCCTTTTTTTCTTAATGGCCTCAGTGATAAGTGATTTTCTTAAGGCTCCACAGCTGTTTAGTCCTAATCCTTAGTGTTCTCCTTGCACTGGGCCTGTGGAAATGCTCTTACTTTTACTATTAAACATAGCTGTGAGTTTTAAAGAAGATTTTTAATGAAACATTTCATTGATCTCCAATCATAATCAACCAAGTTTTTTTCCAACCACATTTCATCCTCGACGATAATCTCTCACCACCATCCTTCCAGATTTTAATAATATGTTGGACAGTTTTTAACCTATAGTTTTAGTAGTTTTAGCATCTTGCTTGATACAGGTTTATAATTTGACCTGTATGAAAGTTTTTATATATAATTTTATGTACAGTATAAGTTTTTATCTATCTATCTATCTATCTATCTATCTATCTATCTATCTATCTATCTATCTATCTATCTATCTATCTATCTATCTATCTATCTATCTATCTATCTATCTATCTTCAGAAATGCTTGTGTAAGAAATGAGAAGCTTCTCACTGCAACAGTTAGGACTAAATACAGTATTTATCCACTGGAAAGCTCTTACTTGTTAACTTAAATCCAGGTGTGAACTTTTGTTGACCAGGCTGTGTATGTTGTTTGGTGTAAATAAATGAAATTGAAATTAAATTACCAATTTTGGAAAGGAACATTCATATGTCTCTCAAAAAGACTAGGTGTTTCCAAACCTTTGATATTCAATTGAAAAATATAGAAAAGTTAGAGCAGAAAATAAAAAAGTAACAGCGTGCATAAACTTTTATAGAAAATGTGCTTAAGAAATCCTCTGGGGTCCCACTGCAGCCATGAGATCTGGTAAAAAAAAAAAAAAAAAAAGGGAAAAAAAAAGGAAAAAAAGGGCAAAAGTCATATTATTGATTTTTTTTATATAGATTAATATATTATTGATATTATTGATTTTACATTCATTTGGCTTAGGTGGTGCCAAAATTGCCTTTAACGCTGCAATCATGCTTTATAATCATAGAGAAAACCCTGTATTTGTTAGAGTCAGGTCAGGTTTTTGGATGTTTTGGGAGCATGTTATTTAAAAATCCTCAAATGTATCACATATTATGGTTATTGAGATGGTTTACAAGCAGGTGGACAAAGGTGGGTCTAGGACAGGTGGAGGTCAGATCCAGCCGGGTGAGCAGATGGACAAAGTAGAGAGTCCAAAGGGGGCCAGAAGTTCAAAACAGGCAAAGTCCAAAAACCGCAAGGAAAACTGGCTAGAGCTCATAGCAGGAAAACAGCATGTGATGGGGCAGGTGAAGGCAGAGCAGAGCAGCAAAAAGTGAGCTCATGACATTATTGCTGAATGTGGTATTTGGGTATGAAGAGCTGCTACAGCAGCCGCGATACAATCCTTGCTTCTCACATTACCGATGTCTGCTTCTAATCTATCAGTCTGTGTTTGTTTTGGTATCTTTGTTCTCTCTTGCTCTCTTTCTTTCTCTCATTCTCTTCAGTGTATCCTGTTTTGCAAACATGAAGACCAATCTTGCTTGTAGAATATGTCCACTGTCTTTCTCTCTTACTCAGCTCTGCCAGTTAGCCTCACTAAGTAGACTGTCAGTGAAAGCTTGAATAATAATAAAAAAAAAAACTAAACGTAACAACGCTGATGGTAGCATAAAATTGAAACTGGCAGAAAATAAATTGGAACAAAACTCTGGTTTGAAAAAGGCTCAAGGAACAGAAGTGCCTGTCATTTAGTCTGTGTGTATGTGTGTGTGTGTGTGTGTCAGTGAGTGTGAATGTATGTATGGCTGTATTGTTTTGTGTGTGAGAGAGTGTGTGTGGAATCGCAGAAATAGGAGTCGCAGAAATAGAAAATGCTGACCTCTGTGCTCATTACTCTGCTTTGTCTCCTACCAGTAGGATCAAGCGTCACTGACAAGTAGTTTCCAGACATTTCTCCCTTTGGTCCTACATTCACCTGCAAAACATGCTGACAGACAGGAAAAGTGCTGCAACTTTTTGATGAAAAATAAAATAGCTTTGCAAAAGAAAAAAAAAAAGTTTACAACAGTATGACAATGCAGATAAAATAATATGCATCTTCGCAATAACAACTTACAACAGAATCTGGAGAGCTGAAGAAAACACGTACATGTGGAATTTACTTCATATTGAGATGTTTAGACATAAGAATTCATGGCACGTATATAGTCTACTATTTCAAAATTCTTTTTATTCTTTACTTTTTAATTTATTTATCTATTTAGTTTTTACACAGAACCATTAAAGCAACAACAAAAACATATTAAAGATTCTTAAAAAAAAAAAATAAAATAAAATGTAGTTAATAAACTTTGGTCACTGCAGTAGTTAATTAATAGGTAATGCTTGATTGTATTATATTATATCAGTCCATTGGCTGTTTGTTGTTAGTCTGTGGTCTGCAGTACAGCGAAGAATGATTATAGCTCAAATCACAGATAATGATTGTAATTAAACAAGAATCATATGTTCAGTAATGTGTGTAACTCCACCCTTGGAATATATTCATGCATTTATCTCAATAACTAACAGTTGTGGACAATAATACATTTTGCAAGGTCAAAAAAATCTTGACCTTTGGCCACCAAATTTTAATCACTTAATCCTTGCATCTTTGCAAGATATGTGGACACAAGTTTTATTAAAGGTGGGGTCCGAGATGTTTTCCTGGAGCATTTTTTACTATATTGCTTAAACTCCCCCTCACACCCCAATTACAACAAATTAATTAATGCACTAACACAAAAATAAAACAAGAAAAGCACTCGGAGAGCGCAGACCTCCGCCAAGACAGATCTGCCCCCCAACCCCCCGATCACCATCAAAATTTAATCATTTCTTCCTTGTGCCAGTATCAACATTTCCTGAAAATTTCATGAAATCCATCCATAATTTTTTGAGTTATCTTACCAACAAACAAGCAAACAAACACGCACGCATGCATGCACAAAGCAAAGTGATCACAATACCTCCTGGCGGAGGTAAATAGGTAGTCACCTGTGGAACGGACAGGACTGAAAAACACCATCCAATCATTTTATCTGGCCAATCGAAATGATTGAATGGTAATATGTCTATCAAACTCAACTGCCATTTGTCCCTCCCCCCTCTGTGCATACCTCTCTTTGTGCATGAGTTGTGCATTCTCAGATGCTTGGAGCACTTGTACAGGAAACGAAGCCAGAGCCAGAGCTTGGCTATATTAACTATATTAGAATGGAAAGCTCACCAGCAAACTGTTTTGTTACTAACATAAATCACTAGAGACTGTAATGTTAGTCAGATAGGTATGAATTGGGGCTGTTCTGTAAGAGCGGAGGTGTTGGAGGAGATTGAATAGGTACACATGGATCCAAGAGCCGAGGTTGAAGCCAGAGCTGGGGCTGGAGCTGGGCAAATTGTTGCTATGCAGTGCTCGTGAACCCTACAGAACCAGCATTGCGCGTGCCAGTTCTCTGGAGACGTGACTTGGGGGGATGTCTGAAGAAAGGGGTTTGGACTTTGAATTGTGTATTTTCAAAATGTAGCTTCCTTGAACCATTTTTCCAAGATTTCCTACTCCACCTTTGAGTAAAAATAATTAACTAGGAGCCTCTAATAAATGTTCTGATCCATCTATAAGTCAATCCATGGTCCATCCCTCATAAATCAGAATTTAGGGTGAACGCTGTCTGCTGTGCTGAGCTTTGATTAACAGGTGTGACATTTTGACACCTGCTGAGTTGGACTTTGACTGTTTATTGAATAAAACTTTTTTTTTTTTTTCTGATACCCTACCAAAGGATATCAGATCCGATCACTTCTGGATCAAATATCTGTAAATGTCTGATGAAGTTTACCATTTTACTGTGCCACTCCACTTCACAAAGTTGGCTCAAATGAATGCTATCAGCTTCAAAACACCAATCAACAAACTAATGTGTGACTTCCATTTCTTCTTGTACAGTGCGTAATCCTAACACCAGCAATTCATATCAATAATCTTATATCCAGCAAAATGACCATGTCAATAAGGTAGCATTTAGCATTGGCTCACCTGTCACCTCTTACACTTTGGCATTTCTACTTTTGTCCTAAAATGGTCACTTCTGGCACTAAAGAGCTTAAATGGTGATGGGTAAAATGAAAACTTCTGGGTCCCAAATAAAAAATGGGTGATGTCACGGTCACTCTATCCACTTCCTATGTACAGTCTTAGTTTCACATTAAATATGCTATATTTTATTAATATATACTAGTACTACTTGCACAAAATATCTTCAAGTTATAATATTATTGAGCACTGTTTCCAAAAAACCCTGGCCCCCATAGACTTGTGGAACCTCTAATAAGTGACAAGTTTCATCTCTGGTCCAATTGAAAGCTTTGATGCTTGGTACATCAAGACATTTTTTCCTGACAGAGAGGTCCACTCTTGCTGTGGTTGACAGGTTCCACTAAAAAGACTGTAACAAAACTTGGTAACTCAGTGCCTGATAAAGTTTGCTCTTTCACTGACTCGGTAAACTAATGTTTAGTATGAGGTCTCCTCCGTAGTTCCACTCCTTTAATCCAAATATGGCAATTTCAGGCTCCAAAAAGCCATAATTCTGACAGTTTATAGTTGAGATTATGCGCAATCTATGTCTTCCACTGATAACAGCGTCTTCCCTGGGCCATGCGGACTGTAAACGCGCATCATACCTCAGTGTAATGTAAGTAACCACTCACATGTTTGCACTGTTACATTTGCACATTTATACAACTTTCATATTTTAAAAATGTCACCCTTTTATACAGTATGTCTCTAACTGCACACATTTCTATTGCACACTGTTTTATATTTTTAATATATGTCTGTGTTTTATTGTGTTGTTTTTTAGATTTAGATTTTGATAAATTCAAATGACGAGTCACACTGTGGATCTGAAGTAAGAAATTTAGTCAAGTGGAGAGAGAACAACAATCTAATCTTAAATGCTACCAAAATGAAGGAAGTTGTTATTGACTTTGGCGGCAAGAAGAAATCCCATCTCCCCCTTATCATAAACAGCACAGAGGTTGAGATGGTGAACAATTTTAAATTTCTTGGTGTCACTATCATCGACGGTCTCAGCTGGCACTTAAACACCAGTATCATTATTAAAAAAATCACTGCAACGACTTTTCTTCCTGTGCAAATTAAAGGGATTTACCTTAAACTACCAGATTTTATGAAATTTCTGTTGTTGCGTGATTGAAAGTATCCTTACCTTCTCGCTTACAGTGTGGTTCGGTAATTTAACTGTACAAGATTGAAGATCCCCAAAGTCGTTGATTTTGCCCGCAGGACCACTGGTACTGACCTGCCAGATCTAATGTCATGCACAGCTCTAGGCTTCTGTCCCATGCCTTAGGTATTGTAAATGACCCTACTGGTCACCCCACTGGTCTTTTTGTTCTTCTTCCATCCAGCAGACGCTATCGTTATATCAAATGTTCAACCTCTCGGTCTGCCAATAGTTTCTTTCCCAGTGCTGTGCGTAGCCTTAACAACTCCATATCACATACTTAACAATGTATGGTGTATGTTTTATTTTTGTACTTGTGTATAAATAATGCACTTTATATTCATGCACTTTGTCCAAGTGAGTGTCAGTTGATCTACGGGGGTACCTGTCTTTTTATTACTCTTAGTCATGTAATTTTTCATTGTTTTTTTTCCTCGTTATTGTCTTTCATGTATCTTTATGGTGAGCTCTTGCAACTCATTTCCAATGCAGTTTTTCTGCAAATGTCAAATAAACTGATTCTGATTCTGCGATGTAAGTGCACTGTTGCTGGTAGAGACCACATTTGTAGCTAGCAATTTTTTTGAAATTTCTATTTTGAGTGGCTACATAGAGTACATATTAATTGCACACTTAACAGTTGTGATATTTTCATTTCCCAACTGCCATCATATAAAGTATAGCACTGTAGTCATGTTGAACAGATGACCAAGGACAAAAACTTAAAGCTCCAGTGTTGATTTTACAGAAAATTTAACGCAGCTGTTGAAGATGGCAAACAGTTGCGCGAGTGTGCCTGTTTGGTTGTGGCAGTGTGCATGTGTGTATTTAAAAGCCATGGAAGTCAGCCAATTGAGTCACAGTGTTAAAAGCTTGTACACATTTGGCAGCTGGTGCTGGCAGGTAATCCAGTCGAGTGAAGGATGCAATACGTGCCAGAAACAGATTTGCTTAGAAAAAAAAACAAAAAAAAAACAGCGAATAGGGAAGGAGAAAGAAAAGGTGAGTGACACAAGTGTTTGTCTAGCCAGGTGTACTTATTATGTCAATCTGCAGACAATGCAGGGACATGTTATATAATATTATTTTAAAATACCATATGGTAGAAAATGATTAGTTCATCCTTTATGTAATGAGATCTCTATGAGAAATTTTTTTCGAGACAGTCAAGGCTAAGGTATGTCAGAGAAAGAAGCCACAGCATCTATTTTTAAAGCTATATGCAATGTAAAAACATTGATAAATTGGTTATATTTATTGAACCTTTACATATGTTTTTCTTTGTACCATCACCACTGGTGTATATGTCACATATTAATCTGTCTAACTTGAAACAGATGCTACCACGTACCAACAAAATCCTCTTCACCTGATTTCACCCCAACTGGACTAGACTAATGGGAAATTCAGCAGCACAGCTTGAGGCAGTCACCACCTGGTCCATCATTAATGTAACTCCAAATGATGGAATTTATAATGCAAGATAGGTATTTAAATGGACTTTCAGGTGCAGAGGGCTCTGGTGGAGATGACTCACTCAGTTGGTCTGAAAATTAACAGCCTATTGCCTCCACATCGCTTGCTTCTGGTAGTTGCTAAACATACATTTATATCACTGAGCAGCCATTATACATAAATGCTGGTTCATACTACACAGGGATCCATTAAGTCAAGTGCTCTTTTGATGGACGGTGGTTAATAGCTATTTGGTGCAACAATGGTGGCTCACAGTCTCTTTTACAGGCTGATGCATAATGTGACAGGAAGCAGAAATAGCCAAAGAATAAAACCTTCATTACTGTACCACTGAGCTCTTTCAGCTTCTCAATCGCTGTCACTGTTCATACGCTGTCGTTTTGCACATCTTTTTCTATCAGAGATTTGTCTGTTCTTTTTCTTCCCAGCCATTCACAGTCAAAATGAAAACTTCTGGGTCCCAAATAAAAAATGGGTGATGTCACAGTCACTCTATCCACTTCCTATGTACAGTCTTAGTTTCACATTAAATATGCTATATTTTAGTAATATATACTAGTACTACTTGCACAAAATATCTTCAAGTTATAATATTATTGAGCACTGTTTCCAAAAAACCCTGGCCCCCACTTTCATGTTGAAAGTACATGTGTGTGTGTTCTATTCATCTGAGCCAAAGTATACATAAGTATTAGGCACCTACTCAGATACGTGGGAGGAAACTTCTGCCTTGTTTCTATGTGTGTATGCAACTAAATAAACATATACTGACAGTGATTCAAAAAGTGGCACATTGGTCTGAAAACCTTTTTTTTTTTTTCCTACGGCTAACTTTTCTACAGGTAACTATTAATGTTGACAAATTGTCAAAGGTACATAATGTCCACAGAGGTATGCGTAATATTTCTTTCAGGCTTTACATATAGCAAAGCAAACAAAGCAAAGGCAGGTTTTTGGACTGTTTCATTAATTTATTTAAAAAAATAAAATAAATAAATACAAATAAAATAACAAATCCTATTTACATCAGGATCCAAACCTTTCATTTAACACTTGCTAATAGAACCTCTGACAGTAATGGCAGCCTCAAGCCTTCTTTGGAATGATCCTACAAGCTTAGCATGCCATTCTTTTGGAGGTTTCTCACATTTTTTTTTTTTTTTTTTCTTTGATGAATTGCACAAAGGCCAGGTCAGTGGGGGAGTGTTGGTACCACAGCCATAGTTCTGGTGAAGGCTCTGGGTGGACTACACCACAACTTCACCAAATATTCCTTAAAAGGGTCATGTTTTACTAAACTTATATTAGTCTTTGGTACTTTTATTTGTGTATTTGGACCCTAATAGTTCATAAAGTTTGAATTTGAACCCTCCAGGTGCTGCAAAGCTATCTTTACATTCATTCTGGCAAAAATCAAGTGGATTTCTACAACCCGTTTCAATTCCTGCTTATTTTCTTTTAACATTTTACAACTAGTTACTTCATGACATTTGCACATATAAGGTCAAGACTTCTGATGAACATTTCTCCAAATATGCCATAATTATTTGCCAGCATGACACGGTGGTGCAGTGGATAGCACCCGTGCCTCACAGCAAGACGGTCCTGGGTTTGATTCCAACACCAGTTGACCGGAGGTGGGACCTTTTTGTGTGGAGTTTGCATGTTCTCCCCACGTCTGCGTGGGTTCTCTCCGAGTACTCCGGCTTCCTCCCACAATCCAAAGACATGCACTGATAGGTTAATTGGTTAATCTACACTGCCCATAGGTGTGAATGTGAGAGTGATTGTTTGTCTCTATATCTCAGCCCTGTGACGAACTGGCGAAATGTCCAGAGTGTACCCCACCTTCGCCCGTAAGTAGCTGGGATAGGCTCCAAGCAATCCCTGTGATCATAGTGAGGCTAAAGCGGGTTCAGATGATGAATGAAAATGAATGAATGAATGTTTGCCAGCAGCAGCGGTTGTAGTCCATATTGAAAATATGTCCAAACTTCGAGCTGATTACCTAAAATGTTCAGTTGTTGGTTGTATTAACAAACTCAAGTGGTTGAGTGGGACAGAAAAGCACAGTCCAGTCCCCCCTAGAAATTTGCAATGTTGCGATCGCGACTATTAACCCAAATTCAACCAATCCAAGCAAATTCTGCGAGGCGCTACAATTTCGTCCAATCACCTCAAATTTTCCACAAATTTGACTAATCACCTTAGCCTCCTTTCGCCCACCCCCACTACATGACATGTACATCATCACATTTACTTCCTTGTTGACAGTTGAGAAGATGAGGACATGTGCGATTCAAAACACTCACATTTACCGACAAATATCATTGCCAAAGTTCGTGTAAGTCAGTTTCCAGATGTGTTACACAAAAGCGGAGGTATACTGTTCTGCACTGCCTGCAATATTGTGGTGGAACACGAATGAAAGTGGCCGCTCCATGACACTTATCAACCGTTAACATGTAAGGAGAATGTCTGAAACTGGAAGGGGACAGACGAGACAAGTCACAAGGACAGAGGCTGTTGCATCCAGAACAATAGCAAGAGCTGAAAGGGTCAAGGTTAGCACAGATATACTCTTTAAGACAATATAAGTAAAGAATAAATGACTTGTGGAGGCATGCTTTCCTTTCTGTGTATTGTGTATGTGTGCGTGAGGGAGTGCGAGCGCAAGTCTGTGTGTGGAGTTAAAAAACAAGCTCACAAACAAAAATAGTCATTAAACTTGGTGTTAATATTAATGTTTACTCTTATGTGTTACAAAGTATCCCAAGTTTGGCTGCCCTGTGTGCCTGTCTCTCTCTGTGTGTGCATGTCTCTCTCTATGTGCATGTGAGTCTCTGTGTGTCTCTCTATGTGCACATGTGTCTCTGTGTGTGCATGTGTGTCTCTACATGCATGTCAGTCTCTGTGTGTGCACATGTGTCTCTGTGTGTGCATGTGTGTCTCTACGTGCATGTCAGTCTCTGTGTGTGCACATGTGTCTCTGTGTGTGCATGTGTGTCTCTACGTGCATGTCAGTCTCTGTGTGTGCATGCGTGTCTCTATGTGCATGTCAGTCTCTGTGTGTGCATGTGTGTCTCTATGTGCATGTGTGTCTCTATGTGCATGTCAGTCTCTGTGTGTGCATGTGACCCATCTAACCATGTAATGCATCTAACCCTAATCCTAAATATACCACTATATCATTAAGGAAGCAAAAGTCATGTGTTGTGTTGTATAAATGTGAGATGGGGGTGGGATTTAATAAGTTTTCTTCTTCCCACTCCTTTTTGAGCAGTACATATTGACTTTATTTTGTTATTACTAGTGTACATGGCAATTGATATTTTGTCTTGATCATCTTTATTTATGTATTTGCTCTGATATTAGTTCCTTGTACACAAAAAATGTCACATTTTTTCTTCTGCTCAAACAAATAAATGAATGAATGGAAAAAAAGCCTGTTTGTTTAAAATAATTGCTTCCTGGTGCTTTTTGAGGCTAAAAACTCAAAAAAGACTGTTCTAGCTATTTTGCAAATGCCCATGTTCCTGTGAATTTAATAAAAGAAGCCTAAAATCATCGCAACTTTCACTGCAATTTTTTGGAAAAGCTGCCACAAAATCAGGCATTTTAGGCTGCAACAATAAAAAAAAAAGCCTTAAAAATCCTGGAGGGACTGACAGTCAACAACCGGGGGGGGGGGGGGGGGCACTTGCATTTAAAGACTCGAAACAACCTTTGTCATGCCATTACTCAGAAATTAGGTTGAAGATGGGCCTGTAGAGTTTAATTAATGAAGATGGCCCTGTAGAGTTTCATTAATGAAGAATTCAGACCCAAGCATAGTATTTACAGTTTATGTAGACCACAGGGAAATGTTTTAAAATGCTTAATTCCCTTTAAAAAAGGAAAATATCAGTCCTTTAAACCACTCGATATGCTCTGGGTCATTGTATGGAAAGAGTAGCTCTACATTTTAATGCATCTATGTTTCCCTCTATCCTGACTAGTTTTACAGTCCCATATGCAGAGTAAAAGCTCCCACAGAGTTGGGCGTACTGTGCACGTAGGGTTGCCAACAGTCCCTTGAAAAAAGGAATCGTCCTGTATTTAGACACAAAAGTACACATCCCATATTGAACTGAAAAGGGCCGCACTTTTTCACACACACAAAAAAGGCCAAATAAATTCCCCACCCCTGGGAGGGGTGAAGGCCAGAGGTGGGTAGAGTAGCCAAAAATTACACTCAAGTAAAAGTACTGTTACTTTAGAAAAACATTACTCAAGTACAAGTAAAAAGTAGTTATCCAAATAATTACTCAAGTTAAAGCAAAAAAGTACTTAATGAAAAAAATTACTCAAGTACTGAGTACTTCCTGTCTAACATCATATTTATTGTTCTTTTAAATTCAACAATTTATAAATGAAATGTTAAAATAAAATACATATGGGAAGATTACAGCTACATACAAATATACCTCGTAATAATCATTGTTGGTTAAATCACATTAATATCTAGTCTGTTCATAGGGAGGCAGATACTGTGCATGGTTTTCTGTTCACTTTTACGAGTTAGCCTAGATGTCTTTGAACATATCTTCCCCTTCTGTTGAATATCTTTAACTCTAATTAAACAAAGTGCAAACAAACAAACAGCGCTAGGCTTTCCACAGCCAAAACTAAGTTTATTTCAACTTAACATGACGTGGTTTCTCAAATTTGAAGCTGAGTTCTTATAGGCTGAAATGTTGACTTGTTTGGGCAGACACATGTGACAGCGCGTGACATAGCTATTCTTTTTTGTAAACCGTAAGACAAACATAGTTTGAATGTGTCAGGGGTGTCAGAGCTGGTTGTAGCTCCCCCCCAGCATTAAACCAGATAGAAACATATAAATTCGATAGAAACATATATAAACCAGCTAAACAGCAGTAAACCAAAGAGAAACATATATAAATCAGATAGAAACATATATAAAACAGCTAATCAGCAGTAAACCAAATAGAAACATATATAAATCAGATAGAAACTTATATAAACCAGCCAACCAACAGTAAAGCAAATTGAAACATATATAAACCAGACAGAAACATATATAAACCAGCTCAGCAGCAGTAAACCAGACACCTTAGCAGATATTTCACAGCTTAATCATCTACACTACCATTATTTGCCATCTTTGCTAAATTTCAATTCAGCTAGCTTTTGCTAGTAACATCAAACATTTTTAAACATTGTAAAAGGTTACATACCTCTATAATTGGATTACTTTTCTGCCTCCTCTTCTCCCTGCTTCTAAACTGTGCAGCTAAGGGCTTGGATGGCCTGTTCATGGTGATTAATTCTGCGGTCTTTACCCGAATGCTTGGTTCAACACCTGGCTGACGCTGTCATTCAGCTCCACTCTGTCTATGTCACTCACACACATGCAGTGAGCACTGGGTCAGGGAGAGTTCACCTGAGAAATTACAGGGGGGGTTGTTGTTTTGTTTATTCATTTCTTTGTTTTTAAGACAGCTAATGAGAAATTATCACGTTATCAGTACTAGTATTTCTTTATTTACTATAATTATTACTCACTGTTATTACTCACTGTTGAGTTTCAAAAAGACTTTAATTTGTCAAATTCTGAAGGGCTATGAAAGTAATATGATTACAAAATGATTTATAACACTGAATGTAGTATAATTTGTGTTTAAGTATTTACCTGCTGCAACTATGGGTGTAGACGTGAATTAAGGATGTGAATAGGAGAAGCAGAAATAAGCCTCTGGCTTCAGCTTCTGCCTTTTTCAGTTACAAAATGTGTTAATTTTATGTTTGCTTGTTTTTAATATGTATGTGTTTTGTTTTGTTGTTGTTTTTTAAAAAAATATGTATATGTTTTGTATTTAACTGAAATAAACATTCATTCATATTATTACTATTATTTTATTTTATTTTATTTTATTTTTTTGCCTGTCGGTGCCCCCCCCCCTCCAGGGGTTGGCGCCCGAGGCAACTGCCTATGTGGCCTATGCCATGAGCTGGCCTTGAGGGGTGTTCCGCGTCTTCTGTCACATCTAAATCTCAATCACAATCTGTTGTTTCAATCATTGCTGACATCCATTCCTGTGTTTGTGCTCTGGTGTGCTCACTCTGCTCCTGTGTGGAACGGGCACCAAGCCGTCATGTGACTGCCTGGCTACATCTGATTGATGGTATGGAGTCAAACATCATTAGTGCTACGTCAAATGTAGCCACTAGCTACGTTTGATTGGTGAAACACGGTCATGTGAGTTTTTGGAGTCTGGAGAAGTCTTTCTAACAAAACAAAACAAATGGTTCGAGCTTTAACAAATGACCAAAAATAAAAGTAATGAGCAGAATGTACATCGTTGTAATGGAGTAGAAGTAGTGGTTCTTCTTCATAAATATACTCGAGTGAAAGTATAAAGTATGTTGTATTTAAAGTACTCCTAAAAGTACAATTTATGTAAAAAGTTACTTGAGTAAATGTAACGGAGTAAATGTTATGCGTTACTACCCACCTGTGGTGAAGGCAATTGGTTTGGCTGGCCCTGCCAATGAGGTGTCCCTTTTTTTTTTCAGCAACCTTATGTGTGCGTAC
This sequence comes from Sphaeramia orbicularis, assembly GCF_902148855.1. NCBI lineage: Eukaryota > Metazoa > Chordata > Actinopteri > Kurtiformes > Apogonidae > Sphaeramia > Sphaeramia orbicularis. Next base: position 11,006,744 of record NC_043957.1, on the reverse strand, counting down.
TGTGAGTGGCGTTGACTCCGCACGCGGACATTTGAGGTTTCATAGTCGAGCATATCAATCAAGTCATATCAGCTCGTGTCACATTTAAAACAGGTAGATGTGAAGACTTTCTGTCGAGCGGTCTATTGTGTGACACCGAGTACATGTACGCAGAGTCCGCATGGTAGTATATATTGAGCTTTGTGTGGACGTCCACTTTAGGTCCGCATTTAGTCCGCCTCAAATCAAGTACACCCAACACTGTGGGGGCCTTAACACCCCTATAGCATGATCCTTCCACCATGGCGTTTGACTTTGGGGTTTGATATTAATGAAGTGATGTTTAGCACTTGCATTTCTTCACACACAGCATTTGAAAACATGGCCAAATACTTCTGTTTTGCCTTTCATTAGATCACTGAACCTATTTCTCACGGTGTCATGGTCTAACAGTGGTTCAGGTGCTTATTGAGGAATGATCTCTGTCTGGCTACTGTAACATTCAGGCCTGACGGACCTGATACTCCACTGATGGGTATCCTTGTATAATATTCCTCAACTCTACCATTCATACCATTAGATTCCTGGTTATATTGACAAATGAAATGACATTTATCAGACAAACATGAGAAATGTGTCAATGTACAATGAATATCACAGCTTTATTTTTTAATATGCTTTTGTCATATTGTTCCAGCAATTCTTTTTCCTTTTTTTATTTTTATAGCCATATATTTTCCTGGGTCCTAAAGGCTGCAGAGAAGTCCAAGCACACACAGGCAAAACCTTAACAATTAGCAGTGAATACACAAAGAGCCTTTGAAAAGAGTTCCCTACTATTTCTACTCTCAGTTAAATAGTATGACCACAAGAGATTAAAAAATAATTCAAGTTTTTCATTTTTTTCTCCATTATTCACATTGATATATTCTTTTCCATTAGTTTCACGGTGTATTATTTTTGTTTTGGTTTGACTCCGCTTCACACTAGATGTTTGCCCTTAAAAAAACATGTGAATTTGTCTAGTCATTTCAAGAACCCTAACCCTAACCCTCCTCCTTGTGATATAACAAAATCTGCACACAAAAGAATGTGGCTATGTACAACTGTGTTGGGTAGGTCTTGTAATACTCTTTAGAAATGACATTTTTGAAATCACAAACCTGTCTTTCAGCTATATCTTCATCCATCAATAGAAATCAGATAAGCTGTTACTTATTTTGTGTCAAGGACTTGAGAAAGAATCTTTGTAAGTAGCTTTGTGCCAATATAAAGTAAAGTTTTGTATGAGAATGTCCATGAAGCACAGTAAGAGGTCAGTCACATTAGATATTAATTTGGCAGAATGATAGTGATAGCACTTTGAGCTCACAGCTAGAAGGTGTTGTGTTTGATTCTTGATTTAATTTTCTGTCTTGTATTTGTTCTCTCAAGTAATTTCTGGATCCTCTGGTGTCCTTACACCTTTAAAAATGGTTGTTCAAAGGTTAATTACCTCCGCAAAGGAGGTTATGTTTTTGCTGGTGTTGGTTTGTCTGTCTGTCTGTCTGTGTGCAAGATAACTCAAAAAGTTATGGACGGATTTGGATGAAAATTTCAGGAAATATTGATACTGGCACAAGGAACAAATGATAACATTTTGGTGGTGATGGGGGGGGGGGGGGGGGGGGGACTGATCTGCCTTGGCAGAGGTCTGTGCTCTCCAAGTGCTTTTCTAGTTCTTCTGTCAATGCCCTTGACCACAATATTGATGAAGATCTGAAGTTGGTCCCTGAGCGCCATCAATGGCAACTCACTGCACCTAATGTGTGCTGAAAGCTAATGGCTAGTGTTAAGGCTGCGTTGTGTGTGAAGGATGGGTAAAATGCAGAGATGTAATTTTCTTGCAGGTGGAATAAAGAGAGCGAACCTTTAATCTTTACATTTAAAAAAAAAAGGAAATCTACATTTATTATTATTACTATTATTAATTATTATTATTATTATTATTATTATTATTATTATTATTATTATTATTATTATTACCTTGGGCCAAATTAACTGGGGCTATGCATTGTAGCCTTACCTCCAATTCAACGTAGGCCTGATGAGGGTGAGTGAATTAACAACAAACAGAAGTGTAAAGTTTAGGGATGTTTTTGTCTTTGGAAACAGTGACACCGACCAAAGACAGGTGGCAGAGGGAGGAGTTTTCTGAATATGTATATGTAAGGGTAGAGACTGCGATCTGGTAGGATCGGCGATTCTACCAGTAGAGACTCCGATCGTAGTCTCTACCAGTAGAAACTCCGATCAGAGTCTCTACTGGTAGAAACTCTGATCCTGCCAGTAGAAGGGTTAGGGTTAGGGGTTAGGGTTAGGGTTTGGATCGGAGTTTCTACCAGTAGAGACTCTGATCGGAGTTTCTACTGGTAGAGACTACGATCGGAGTCTCTACTGGTAGAATCGCCGATCCTACCAGATCGCAGTCTCTACCCTGACATATATATCTGTCTGGTCAAAATAAATTGATATATGGTAAAAAAAATAAATAAATAATTATGGGGCCTGATTTCCCAAAACTTTGCAACAGCACAAATTTTCATTTAGCTTAAAAAAAAAAAAAAAACACTGTCAAGATTTATTAAAAGGGATCATTGCAAAGTTAGCACTGGAAAGGGTAGGACACAGTTTTGCGCTGATTCACTAAGATTTGCTGCTGTAGATTTACTGCTAAATGAGCCGTTGTTTAACACAGAAATAAGCATGTCTTAATCCATTAGCGCCTGATATGAATGTGCCAGTTATGCATGGAGAGGGTGCTGCTGCGAACAGAGGGCAGGTCGTAGAAGAGGAGAATTGACTGCACTTGTGTTCATGTATTTGGAAACTTAAGAATGGGTTTAACATCAGAAGGACACAAAGAACAAGACTTCAATTCCGAGTGTCATTTAATGAGCTGTAGGTGAAGGTAAAACAGACCCAAACTCCAAGTGACAGGATTAAAAGTATTTACAAACCAAAAAATCTATATGAAATATATAACAGGAGTTATTGTGTGAAAATTTAATTCCTATAGTGCAGGAATGAGGAAGGCAAATCAACTACAAAACAGTCCTGCATTGGTCTTGGTCCTTCTGAGATCATTACTGGAAAGAGCCACAGACATAATATCACCAAAATTCTAGGAGGCTCAAAGAGAAGTGGTTTTACTTACTACGAAATATTTAAAAAAAATCTTTAAATTACTTGCCAAATTTGACTTATTTGAACTTACTTGCTCTCAAATTTGTGTTTTCCTGACTCTGTAGCTGATACATTGAACAATGTTTTATTTTATGTACAGATATTAATAAATAAAGAAAAATGTCAGAATTCAGTGCTGTAGAACTGCAGGAGTTAGTTGATGATGAGTTTCGTTTTGCTTCTGTACACCGCCACAGTCGATTTGAAATTAAACAATTAAGATACCATTGAAATGTGGACTTGAAGTTTTCATTCAAGAGGTTTTACAAAAATATAGTTAAACCCATTTAGGAATTACAACCATTTTGATTATAGTCCCTGCATTTTCAAAGGCTGGCTCAAAAGTAATTGGACTACTGATTGACAAGCTTTGCATCCAGACAATGGCTGGAATAACTGATTCTTTGCCAAATGAAGCAGATAAAAGGTCCAGAGCTAATTCTTCAGCCATATGGCAAAATCTGTGTCCCTTCCAAAATACTTGTGGAACTATGTGTTGCATTCCACTTCACAGGGACACACCCAAGAGCAACATGCATGAAATAGTCCACATCAAGGGCCAGATCTACGAAGATCCAAATTTGCGTGTACTAATTTGCGTGCGCAAACTAGAATTTTGTGTGTGGGGTTGCAGGTGATTTACAAAGACTGCTTGTGCAAATGTCAACAGGTGCAAAGTCTTGGAGACCACCCTATTTAAATGAGGATTTTGCGTGCACTACTGGAGACAATTCACTGGAAAAACTGTTCTGGGATATGCCAGCGCTAATGGTAGCGGTGCACTGAATGGATCCAGATGCATGGAAATGTAACATTGGAGGAGTTTTGTTATAGAATACATGACACATTCATTAACTTATTTTTCATTTTAGAGGTGGTGGGGGGGGGCGTGGGGGTTGTTGGACCGACTGTTAGGTGCACATAATTTTGTCACACTGTAGCCTAATGTCAGTGCGTATTTTTAATCACAATCATCAGATCAAGTGGAAAAGAATCCTGTAAAGTGTTTGTGTGTTTATGTGTGTGTGGGGGGGGGGGCATAAGTCTCAAATATTTTTCCTTCCATCATTCCAAAAATGTTCATACAAGGGTGAAAAATGGGTTCTCTGCATCTCATTTCATCATATTGATGTCTCCTTTTTGCAACAATAACCACTTCCGTGTGTGCAATTACACATACAAACCGTTTGCACCTCCCTTTGAGATGTGTTAAATATAGATGCAGTTTCTATGAGCAAAAATGCTTTTAGTTTTGATAAATCACTTTGCGTGTGCTACACTATTATATTTACATTTTCTCCTCCCAGCGCTCGCACAATTGCGTGTAAATGCCCCATATTGCATATTCACTGTGGCAAACGCACTAACTGGATGCAGATATTTTGCACCTGTAAAAGATACAACCTTTAGGGTGCACTGTTAGTAAATCAGTTTGTACATTTTTTTGCGTGTACAATGAGTTCACACACATTTTTATACATGCAAACCTTTAGTAGATCCAGCCCTAAGTGTTTCCAAAGTTTTGACAGGCATGTCGAAGGTATGTCAAGGGTTTGATGGTGACACTGAAGTAACAATGGATTGTCTTTGTTTTTGCAATGTATCTCATTTGATTTTTCCTAAAATTAATGAAAGTATTATTATTCAGTTATTCATTGACAGTTAAAACAATGATCTTTAGTAAATTAGAAACAACTCTCTTTTCGCTACGTGTTCAATCAAGTTTTTTTTTTTTTTAATTAACAAGCTGTTCTACATACAGGGGTGCATAGGTGTGTGTGTACATAAGGTGATATGGAATGGGGCTGGTGAAACTGATGCTTGGTCTGATATTAAAGTTATCTGACATGATGCCATCTGTGGCAGATTGGAAATGTATCTGTGAGATCAACTCTAGTAAAGAGAAAGATATACATTGACTGTGGTACATATTACTTTTGTAATAGCTTATCATCAGTTAAGTTTCTTATCTGGGAACTGATTGTGATCTTGCAGAAATTGGATATATTCAGTGCATTTTTTCCCCCAGTCCCGGTATTTGTAAAAATGAAAATCCCGATAATAAAAAACATTTTTCTTTTCAATTCAACCTTAAATGACCTCATCACTACCTCTCTGTTCTCTCTCCCTTACACACATTCAGTACTATTACTTTTTGATTTGTGCTGCACAAGATCAAAAACGTATAAATATGGGTGAACAAAGAGTTCTAAAATTTCTTGAGACAGTCAGATGATAAATGTGTGATGCTGTGCCTTTCTTTCCACTGTATCTCAGGTAAGGAAAGGCACCTTAACTCAACGGCTGGAGTCATTACTTTCAAACAGTACTGTGCTACATCAAACTGCACCATGTAATACTTCTTCACTATATTTCTTTGGAATTCATTTAACCCTCTGTCAGTAAAGAAATCAATTGCATTATCTAGTTATGACATAACCAGATAATATAGATGTTAAAGATTTAATTTCTCAGAAGTTTGATAACCACTGTCAGAACATTGGGATAAGGAGTTTAAAGACGATTGTGAAAAAAATAAATAAATAAATACGTGGAAAAGGAAAAAAAAACAAAAACAAACTCTTCAACAACTTTACCTTAGTCTGCCATTTCCCTTTATTTTTTACTGTTTTCTCAAACTCAACATAATCCTGCTTAGATTTTAATCAGTGAGCTGCTAAATTTTTACGAAGCTTTTGCTTGACATGATTATAATATAATGTAATTAGAACAAGTAAACTAAATGATTGCACATTTTCATTTTCCACAGCCCAACCCTCTATTTATGACACCCCAGGAATCATAATTCAGCCAATTTAATCACATTAAATTTACAACTCTGTATTTGTTAAAGTTGCAGGAGTTGATATCAGTTCCTTTCAGTCCAAATCAAAAGATGAAATATAAATATAGATTACCTGATGCCATGTCAGTCATGTGTTCAACTCTTCTACCTGTCTGAAAACACTGATAGAGAGCTGAAGACCCACCCCCTCTGCTCTGCTTCATGGGCCTTAACAATGGAAAACACATGAAGTGTCAATGGTAAGACAACTGAAAATTGTGCCACTACAAACACACATGAACTTCATCAGAATTAAAGATAATTTTGCACTGTACCAAGAAGGTTGCAATTTGTGGTATGGATAGAAAACTAACACCAAGTTTTATGTGAAACAGTGACTTGACTGCATCTCTCATTACATGTAATTCACAATCAGAGTAACACATTATAAAAGTAATGCATTCAGTAACTGATTACTTTTTGCTGTAACACAGTAGTGTAAGGCATTACTGATCAATTTTCAGTAATATATTACTTGGAACATGTTCAGTAGTGCTTGAATTACAACATACTTTTCAGCCATAATATATTTGGTCAAATGGGAAAAAAAACAACAAAAAACAATAAAGCCATGAGACCTTAAGAAATCAAAAATGCGGCAGGAAAGTTCTATTTCCTGTTGGTGTTCAGCCAGTGGGTGAAGATGGCAGAAGACAGTACATTGGCCACATAGACGTATGCTCATTACTAACCCTAACCCTGCTTTCAAAAAGCTAGTTAGCATGATCCCTGTGACCAGCAATGACAAGGTTAGCTAATATTTTTATGACTAGTTAATTCCTGATTTGTTTACTGATGACCTCAGCCTCAGTTGTCATGTTTCAGCGACTCACAAAATATTATATATTTTTTTTATTATATCTGGGTGTATCTATGTATATAACTAGTAGATCTCAACAAACTAGTAACTTTTAAAGTAGCTCTTGATTTAAAATAGTTTGGGCACCACTGTTCTATAGAACAGAGTCCAGGGGATGGGGGAAGGAGTCTTGAATTACAATATGCTGAAAGGTTATTAGGGAATTCTTACCCAGTGGTTCCAAAAGCTATTGAATACTGCAGCAAAACTGAACAAAAAAGTAAAAACAAACAAACAAATAAATAAATAAGTACATACATACATACATACATTCATACAAACATACATACATACATACATACATACATACATACATACATACATATACACACACATACGAACACACACACATGCATACATACATACTGCACATATATACTGTACATAAAAAAAAAAAAAAACTGTTCTAAAATCATTTGTCCTAGGCTGCATCCATCTATCCTTCATCTCAGAAAGATTTCTTTAATCATCAGGCTGCATAAATGAGTCAGTAAAGTGAGGCACTGGGAATTGATCAGCATGAGATTTGCATCATAGCTAATACAAATGAATTACTGAGGAAAGAAACACCTGATGAAGTGGCACAAAAAGGGTCCAGTTCAAATGTTGTAGGAGTAGCCAGTGGTGAAATGGCTCCGCCTTATGACTCTAATGAGAGTCATCCAAACTGTTATGATGTGTTGAAGCAGCAAATGGTCGTTCCTGTGTGGGCACTCAAAGCCTCCTTTTAACCTCTTGTAATATTATTTTCACCAACCACACATATTAAGTGAATATCTCCAGCTGGTAAAACATATTGTCCAGTACATGGTGGCTGATGAGGTGGACATTTAATGAAACTATTGCTAAGCGCAAGAGTCAGATGGCTGAGGGTGATATGATCTGTAATGTGCGAACAGGTGATGCCTGTTTGTATATTAATGGTGGCCTATACTACTGTATTTAGTATGGATATTAATCTGTCAGTGAGGCTGATGCAATACATATATCAATACCAATAATCTGATTAACAAATGACATTAACAAATATATAAAAATAAAATAAAATTAGGCTACCAGTTCACCCCTATAGTGTCTATAATGTAGATTCTTGATTCAACGCATGAATCAAACCATCTCAAATAATACCTATTGAATTTTTTAGATTATTATTATTTTTCTAAATATGCATAGGGGAAACATAAACACAGCAAATATTGATACGAAACATCAGATGACTGATGACCTGCTGGTTGAGATATTTCTGGGGATATTCCCATTTTATTTTAAAGTCTAGTATTCCAATAAAGTATGAAAACGTGCATTTTACACAACAGGTTCATGTGTCTGTCTCATCTGTGAAATAAATAAATCACAACCATTTTATATGTAAACAACAACAGAGCTTATTAATGTATTCCTTTGTTTATTCATAAATTTGTTCAACCATGAATTAATGAATTCATTCATTCATTCTCTGACCTGTCTAGAAGGTGGCTTACTCCTTGGATGTGTCACCAAATCATCACAGGACTGACATATACAGACTAACAGGCATTCTCTCATTCACAACTATGGGTGCTTTAGACTGATTAACCTATTAAGGTACATGTCTTTGGATGGTGGGAGGAAACAAGAGTACCTGGAAAGAACACACAAAAAATGTTTTGACTTAGCTTGAAATTTTATGGAGATGCAGCCACTTTTACAAACTCTTTTCCCCATGTCAACCAGACTTGTAGCTGTTCATAAACAAGTGTTTTTTTTCTGTTCTGTCTCAAGTTCCATGTCTATAACACAGTATTTGCAGCAGCCTAATGCTTTACTTCCTTGCGTGAGCTATGGTCATGAGAGAACTGCTCATCAGCAGTTGCAGACATAACATCTGTGCTAGAGAAAGAGTTTAGAGAGGAGGAATCAATCTGCTGTTAAATATTAAATACCTATCACACATTACTTATCACCTTTCTAAAGAAAAGAAAGCATAGGGCCTCTACTAAGAAACATATATAAATAAATCTGTTTTTCTGATGCAAATATGTTACTAGCATCCCCAGCTGTACGTAGTGCACACCTTTGCAGTTGGGTTACTCACATCTTCAGCTTTAATGCAGATGCATCGGTACAAATCCGTGAATCTTTCCATCCGTACTATTTATACTGGGTGCTACATTGTAAAATAAGAACACATAAGACAAGAAACTTGGAAAGAAATTTTTCATTTCAAGCCTGGAGAGATGTTCAGGAGCTACTACAACCATTATTTCATGAATTTTTCGAGACAAAACACAAGCAAATAAAGAAAACATTCTGCCCACGTCGAAAGTAATTTAACACTTGACATACGGTACATGAGCTGTAGTTTGCACATTTTCTGCGTGTCAAACATAAGCTGTAACAAGAATGACAGAGCTGCACTGATGTGCTAGTGATTGGTAAAAAGTTAAGAGTAAGAGTTTCTGTGACCCTGGCTGCTGTCCATGGTGCTGTTTAGTCTTGCTCTGTAACTAAGGGGCCTGTTAAGTTGCTGTCCATGGTACTGAGCCTGCCACAGCTCACCATTATTCATCACATCCAGCCATGTATCACTGAATCTTGTAACTATCTGCTCCCCCAGAGTGTTTGACTTCCTTAAGTAAGGCTTATATCTGTAGCATAGTATAAATATTGCACAGTTTTCTCTGCTTGTTAGCTGCCAACTCTTGCGTCTCAGTACGTCAGTTGTTCAGTCTTTTCTGCTTGGTTTGTTTTCAGCTATATCTACTATATATTAAATAATAATAGAAGAAAGTACATTATAGATCTGGTAGTCTATAGCCAGGGCTTTTTCCTTTTTCAGGATAGTAACTATATTTTGAGAAAAGTTGGTACATTTTCTAAAATGCAACAAAAACTAAAATCTGTGATTTCTTAATTCAATTAAAATTGTATTTAACTGACAAAAGTATGGATATGTCTGGATAAATCTCACTGTGTAAAGACCAAGGTTGGATACCACTGTAAAATGTATGTGACCTTTGACCCTCAGGGGGTATTGCATGAAAAACTGCCATATTACCATGATGAATACAAAGGAGGACTTTGAAACAAACATTGTTTATTAACACAGTCCATTACTGCACACAGAAATTCGGCCTAAAACCGTATAACACACTGATGAAGAAGAACATCAATTCTGTTCAGAAATACTATAGAATTCTTTTTGACCCAAGCTCATGTCAGATGGACTGAAAAACACTGGAAATGTATGCTGTGAGCAAATTAATCCACCACCAAGATGAAAATGGTCATCTATATCAGTAAAAGGTTTAAAAGTAGCATCTCTGATGGTCTGGGTCAGTGTCCACATGTCTGACCTGTATATGTGTGAAGGGACCATCAATGTGAACGAGAGACATACAGAGAAGACAGAGACACATCCTCCCATCAACTCAACAAAGTCGACATCTTTTCCTTGAAATCTGTGTTTTTTTCATTTGGATGATGCCAGACCTCATTTTTGCACCAGGTTCTTGAGTATGGCTTCATAGTCAAAGAGTGCTGGAGCTGGACGGTCCCGTTGTAGTCTACATCTGTTTTAAAATTTCAGTTGTACATTTAAAATGTATAGAGATAATGAAATGGAGACTCAGACAGCGGTCACCACAGACTGATGAGCAGCTTAAGTCTTGGAGACAGCAAGAATGGACACAAATTACTTCACTGTTAAAGTACAATAATTTAGTAAAAAGAAAATTTAATATAATCGTGGTAAGTGTGTCTATGTAAAAACATAGTGTTACAGACTGTGGTAATGGCTGAATTTCAACAATTTTGCAAAGTTTGTAAAAGCACCATTAGAAGGTTAAGTTGTATCTTTCAGTATCTTGTGTGAAAGTAGGTGTGGAAGACGTTATGCTCCAGTGCTGGATTTGTTTTGTCTTTAATTTAATAATGACTAAATCATATTTACATCAAGGCTGATAAGTAAGGAGAATTTCCACCTCCTACTTTGTGTATATTGGTCGCTGTCTTGTACTCAAACAAACAAATGCAAGTGCGCAATAAAATATGAGCCATTTCACAATCATAGGCAGACATTGGAAAAAAAAAAATGGACCCACCAAGCAAACATTCACACCAATCAGATTCGATTTTTTTAATTAAAGCAGGGCTGCCTCTCCCACTCCCTTTCTTTGTTGTGTCTCATGCTGCCTCCACTTGCGACTCATGGCAATCTGTTCATTGTGCCATGATATTAGGTGATTAAAAATCACCATATTGAAAGATGAGGAGAGGAGAATGAAAAGTCGAGGGGTGAAAAAAAAGAAAGAAAATGCTGTGGTTGCTTAGTGGGCACCTGAGGAAAACAGAGAATGTGCCAGATGCATCTGGCCTGCTATTGATATTCTAAGTAGCTTCTGCATGGTGAAAAACCCACCGCAAAATAAGGAAAACAAATAAACAAAATCATAATAACAACCCCCAAGACAAACTAACCCGTCACTACTTATTCTGTTCTATGTTATGGACGAATTGAGAGAGGGTTAGAGAATGAGCCTTTCTTCAATGTAGCGATAACAAAGCCCTCTTCCAGTCACAATGCACAAATAACAGTAGTGATTCAAAGAGATATTGAGAGTCTTATTTTCATGCTAAAGTAAGTGAAGTAAAGTGGGTAAATTGATGGGATGCAGTAGGTTTCACTTTGGAATTGGCAAAAGATTAAATAATGTATTTTCTGTAGTAGAAGGATAATGAATTTACCATCTTCTGTACCAGTGCTCTGTGTGCCCTAATGGAAAGAAAGAAAACAAGCCACATCGGTATGCCTGCATCTGCACCAAACACACACAAACAAATACACAAGCAGCAGACTCATACACAAATAAAATACTGGCTTTAGCACAGCAACTCATGATTTTGCTGATTGTTTTGATGATTAATTCAAAGATAAATGCATAAAATAGCACAACAATCTAGCATTCAAGAATCTTAGCCCACACAAATGCAGTTTAATATGGCAGATGTTAAAGAAAATCTGCAAATATTCACATGCAACCGCAAAAAAAATGTCATCTTTCAGTCTGAAATCAATGATTAAAATTATCTTCTTTTGACCAACACAATTTATTCATTAACCCTGTGAAGCCTCAGCCATTAAATCATTGACAGAAAACTTTGAAACTGGACCATTTATTGGTCCCTCTGAACAACCTTTTTTTTTTTTTCAAATATCAATTTCCATGTGTGAGTTTCAATTTTGTATCATATTTGATACACTGGGTCTCAATGCTCAAATATTATTATTTTTGAAGAAACAAAAACATAATATAACACAAACATGTCTAACAAATTGTTAATTCCTTTTCAAAACTGGTAAAGTTCTGCCTCCTTCCTCATAAATGACAATCTTGTAGTGTCACTGGAAAGACCTCTGGTGAACAAATTCCTCCACCTGGTGGATTAACCATGTATTGCATGTATCTAATTGTATACATCAGGATTTTCAGGAAAAAAATATCACTTCAAAACTCATGTATCAAATATGATACGTTTGGCGTAGAAGGGTTAAATCGTACCTGTTGTGAATTTTCATTGCTAGCTATTTGAAAATATCACGTATAATACTAGCAGTTCCATCTGGAAACTTATGTTACAGCCCATTGTCAATACTGAGTCACTGTTCTTTCAGTCAGGCACAATCAACGATATGTTGCCTCCTTCATAGACTGTTCCAGCACTGGTAGTGACGAAACCTCGTTGTACAGTCCAATTACCTGAGCTGTGATGAACGGGTTACTGACTAAGTGCAGCAGACACCAGTATAAGATGACACATTATCCCTAGGACAATGGCAGAATGCTAAGTTTACGGCTGCACAAACGCATACTTTCCACTTAATTTTGCACACTTACTGCCACTTGTTTACTCACACTCATCATCTGAAATCAGCAACAGCTACGTCACTTGCACCCAGCAATGGCTGCCCCAGTGGGTTCTGCCCACACATGTAATTCATAATAATAATAATAATAATAATAATAATAATAATAATAATAATAATAATAATAATTATTATTATTATTATTATTATTATTGATATTATTATAAATTTTATTTGTAATGCACTTTACATTTGACACCAAATCTCAAAGTGCACAATACGAAAACAACCACACAAATTGCAACAATATACAATAAAAAAACAACAGATAAAATCAGATAAAATCAACCAGAAAAGGCTTTTCTAAAAAGGAAGGTTTTTAGTCCTTTTTTGGAAGCATCCACCGTCTGTGGAGCCCTGAGGCATGTAATAAAAAGGTCCAGTGTGGTGCATTTATGGCAATTTTTTAAACTGAATTTACTCATAAGTAATACACAAAGCACAATTAATGTCGTAATCATGACCATGACTTTAATCGTCCTAGCTGAAATTGTTCTAGGAATAAAATATTAACCACGCATTATGGATGTTTTATGTAAAATATATTCAGCACATTAACTGATCTGAACCACTGCTACACTGAAGCACTTTATCTTGACACACCTGTGACATTACTGTCAGCTATGTATATTTATGTATGCAGCATGACATTTACTTGGCCAAGACTGATTTCACAGATTTGCTTTAATTGACATTTATTATATGCCGATGGACATAACTGATGAGTACTACCTGCAACATGTTTTGCTATTTACGTTTAAATAATACAGATTAATGATACAAATATTAGTTTATTATACATGTTTTTTTGAGTAATCTGAAGACTCCAGCTGACTGGAATTTCTGCAGTTTTGTTTTGTTGATATGTCGCGGCCTAAGGATTTAATAAATGTTTGTATAACATGTACATGGGACAAACACATTTAACCATTCTCACTGAAGACTGAGTGTTTGCACCAGCATAGTTGTAAACAGGGAAGCTAAACTGATGATAACACTGTTACAATAGTGTAAATTTATGTAAATGGACGCCTCACGACTTGAGAAAAAAGACATCCCCCAACCCTGTCTGTTTTCCCCAGTTATTACTTAGAAATGGTCAATATAAATACATCGATTATGGTAATTTTTGTTTGCTTGTTTGTTTGCTTGCTTTTTGGCAGTAATTAATTAAGAAATATATATAATGTAAAATAGAGAGTTGTATAAATATTCACCCACTCCTCCACAATCTGACACATTTGTGACAGTTTGTGTGGATAGATCTCTATCAGACATCCCCTACACTACAATTTTACTCCATTCTTCTTTGGAAAACTGGTCAGTGTCTGCCAGCTCACTCACAAAAGGCACCTTTTCAATTAATCCTAATCCTAGGATTAATTCATAACTCAACAAATATTTGAATTATGACCCAGAATATTTTTGCAAAATTGGGACCACAGGTATCTTTTAACCTCTCTCACTTTGCAACAAATGACCACCATCCTTTAGCCCAGGGGTCAGCAACCCGGGTCCTAGAGAGCCACTATTCTGCATGTTTTAGATGTATCCCTCTTCCAGCACACCTGATTCAAATGAGAAGCCTATCATCAAGCTCTGCAGAAGCCCGGTAATGACCATCTGGTGTGCTGGAAGAAGGAAACATCTAAAACATGCAGGACAGTGGCTCTCTAGGATGTTATGGAAAAATAATACTCTCCTAATTCATCTTCAATAAAGAAGGGTCAGTTCAAGCGTTCAGTGTCATACGTATTCACTTTATTGGAGCTCCAAGAAAGAGATACACCTCAGACAAAGGCTGAGGCTGTCTGAACCCAAAAATACAAGTCACAATGTAGTCTTCTGTCTCCCATGAGAAAATTATGGTGTGTCGAAAGAGTTTTGGTTAGCGCCAGGAACTTCGAGATAAGACCCCTGTGAGAAATCATCTCTATCCTACCCAGGTGTCGGCCTGGCCTTCTACTCTGGACACAACACAGAAGAGGTCAAAACTGCTCTATAATACACAGTGACATGTGTATGCATGTGAAAATATCTGGAATAGAATTATGATATATGATATTTAAAATTCATGCAAATATATATGGATATACATGGATATAAGTAATTTAGCCATTACAAGGACCAGGGTTGCTGACCCCTGCTTTAGCTGTAACCAGATATTGCAACATTTTGCCATCTGCTTTTATCTTTGAAAGCCATAAAATCTATAGTCTGTAATTTGTCACCCATTTGTATAATTATGGATTAAGATGAAGAATATTTAGGCTATTTGTCATATATATATATATATATATATATATATATATATATATATATATATATATATATATATATACACTCGTATAAAGATGCCCCCATTGACCAACTGCTACGTGAATGTCTCAGGCAACAAAAGCCCAGTAAGGAGGAGGAGCCTGAGGGGCTATCATGGAAGGACAAACCCCTGCATGGCATGTACCACCGGCAAATTGAGGAAGTGGCTGATATCAAGAAAATATGCCAGTGGCTGGAAAAGGCTGGATTGAAAGACAGCACAGAGGTACTACTCATGGCTACATAAGAACAGGCCCTGGACACCAGAGCAATAGTGGCCAGGGTCTACCAGGGTCTTCCAGATCCAGACAAAATTGTGATGACCAATCAGCCTGACACAGTGGTGGTTGATAAACATCAGAAAACAGTGGTAGTGATAGATGTAGCAATCCCAAGTGATAGCAACATCAGAAAGAAAGAACACAAGAAGCTCAAGAAGTACCAAGGGCTAAAAGAGGAGACAGAGAAAATGTGGGGTGTGAAGGAAACAGTGGTGCCAGTAGTGATCAGGGCACTAGGGGCAGTGACCCCCAAGCTGAGAGGATGGCGCAAGCAGATATGAGGAGCAACATCTGAGATCTGTGTCCAAAACAGCACAGTCCTAGAGTCCTAGGAGCAGCTAAGATCCTGCGCAGAACCCTCAGGCTCCCAGGGGGAGGGCCCAAGCCCGAAGGAGGCACCACCCAGGTTGGCAAGAACACATATTTCATATACATATACATATACACACACACACACACACACACACATATAATATGTGGACATGCAGGAACACACCACACACTGAAGCAGTGTGTATCACATAAGCTACCAATTCTGCCGGCCCGGGTAACTGAACTGCTGATCCTTCATTCACAGGCTGACTCTTCAACCTTGTACTCAGTTATATCATAGATAATTTATAGGCATTTATGCTTTATTCAGATTATGAGAAGGAATGACATGCATTAAAGGACCAACAGTAGATTTGCCGGCCCCTGCAGCTGAGGAGGTGGGCCACTGGGTGGCACAGTGGTGTAGTGGTTCGCATTTCCCCTTCACAGCTCAAAAGTTCCATTATTAATTCCCAGTTGCACAATTTGAGTTTGCCTGCTTTCTCCATGGTGCATGTCCTCTGGGTCTTCTGGTTTCCCCTGCTTTCAAAAACAGGCATATGTGGGTTCGTTTTTCTGTCAGTATGATGAAGATCCGTAATTGACCTTTGAGCACCTTCAAAGGCA
The DNA here is from genome assembly GCF_902148855.1 of Sphaeramia orbicularis. NCBI lineage: Eukaryota > Metazoa > Chordata > Actinopteri > Kurtiformes > Apogonidae > Sphaeramia > Sphaeramia orbicularis. The sequence goes on along the minus strand of NC_043957.1, from coordinate 10,990,392 downwards.
GCTCAGAACTTCTATTTGCTAAGTGCTAACGCTAATGGTTCATGCTAATTCTAAAGCTAGGTGCTGTGTGAAATATGGGTAAAACGCAGGGGCTAAATTTCCCTATGATAATAATAAAGCGAGTTAACCTTTGTTGTAGAAGACCCCCATTGCATATACAATCTTATAAGCACATGATACGTATTGTAAAAATCTCACCCTAGCATGTGAACCAACAAACTTTTAGCTAATGCTACCTGGAAATTTTGACAGATCGGTGGATAAAATTTCAAAATAATGTAGTTACGTATTATGTTAATGTCTAGTCATAAAATAAGTTATAACAAGTCTGAAGTTGTACCAGTTGTTTAACACTGTGTTTATTAATGGTCGACCAAAGGCTGTAAAAATGTTGTCTAAAATCTCCCATGGCTTTTTGTATGAATTATGTGAAAATTACAAGCATGCCAGTTACCAAGTATCTGCTGGTGGAAAATGTTAGTATCAATGTTTCAATTAAAATGACAAATCAGTACCAAACAACATTCAATATACAACAGTCTCTATCTTAACAGAAAAAAAGACAACGGCACCTAAGTTAGTGACCATGGCAGTAGAAATATAATGAATTAAATAAAGTATAATAAATTGAAATGTAGCTGATCATATAGAAAGTGTAATAATACGATAAAACAATGTATGTGTTCAGAGTCACAGCCCACCATAATTGCGTGAGAACAAAAGCTCTTCCTCACACAGATCTGTAAAAGGTATAAAATCTTCAATCAGACAAAAGGCAAAACTCAAGGATAGCACTATTCATGCCAAAGGAGAATCCTTGGTCATTGAGGAATGTGTAAAGCTTTTATTCAGTTGTACTTTCTGGAATTTTATATCAGAAATTACAGTGTATGTGTTAATGCCATCCAGGTCATGGTAATGTGGTTGAGTAGAAGCCAACTGGACTTCTTTGATGGTCCTTGAACAAAAAAAAACAAAAAACAAAAAGAAGAATCAAGTCCAACCGCATTCTGTTCAAGCACTTACAATAACTTGTCCTCTTTGTTCCTCAAAATAGATTCCAAAGTAACCTCTGTGTATGTGTGTGTTGGAGTGCAATGGAGTGATACTGTATTACATTAACAAGAAGAACAAAGACTGTGTGATGGAAATACGGCCATTCCTCTGACAGCAGTGTTCCCATGACAACTGTTGTTCTGGGTGACATAGGCGGAGACATACTCACAAGTCATACCCGGAGTTGCGGCGATGCATATAAACGCACAAGCACCAAAATGTTCAATCCCACCTCCCCCACCTCCCCCTTCTCCTCCTCCTCCTCAGCTCAACTCTCCACTTCTCTCCAAAAAGTATTTCAGTCCTCCCCTCCAGGCCATCTCACCCCCCACCCCTTTTTTTGTTTGTTCTTTTTCTTTCAACTTGGGGGGGTTGTCATTTCTAAAATTCCCGCAAGTCAAATGACAACTAGCATCTAGGCCTTTGTGAGGTTTCAAAAAGCTTTTGTCTCTGAGGCGGCCTCCTTCTGTCTCCCAGTTCGCTCTTTCACTGCTTTTTTTTTTCTGAGTTGCTCACTTTCTTTCCGTCTTTCTTTCTGTCTTTTTTTCCCTCTCCCCTTTGCCTTTCTTGTTTTTCAGCACAGCAAACATTGAAAGGGTTTTAATCGACGAGCGGTGCTCAATCAGCCAACAAATCAGCTCATTTGTCTGTTTGTGTCTTTGCCCTGAGTCTTTCTCCAATGCCTGCTTCTAGCTCACTGTGGTGCTTTACTGAAGCCCATCTCTCAGACCCCTGCAAACACAAACACACACACACACCTTGCATAAACACCTCGCAGGCAGATAAGAGAGACAGTTTATAAAGTCAGTGATCTGCTACTTTTTTTATTTTTTCAAAAGGATTATGATAGCTTTCAAATCTGTGCCCATTAGCAATGTAAGCATATGAACTACCATTAGGGGATTCACAAAAGACCGGAGAAGGTTCTTATTTCAGTGAATTCATCAGGTAGAAAAAAAGGGCTGTTGGCACATCAGATACTGGGTTATTGCAGGTGCAAAAGTGAGTAATATGTATCTAGGGGGAAAAATAGAGAAATGCCTCCAATTTTCTTAGTAAATAAATCTCTGTATATTCTCTATCTCATTTAAGTACATCATTTTATGCCATTTCATTTTTGCAGTGAGCATCATTAAGCCGAGGGGTTTCTCTTGACATAGAACACCAGTTTTTGATAGACTTGGTTTTCTGGATTTAAAGGGTACACGCTTTATCTAAGATTTACCAGTAATGTTAAAGGTTAACTCACTTTATTATCCCTGTAGGGGAATTTGGTCTCTGCATTTTTTTCATCCTAATACTCACAGCATCTAGCGTTAGCACATAGCACATTAGAAGCTCCAGATTCATCTCCAGATTTTCATCAGCACTGCGGCCAAGGACACTGGAAGGAGAATTAACCCACATATACCTGTTTATCATAGCAATGAACCTTTTCGCTGTGAGGCAGAAGTCCTAACCATTACCATGTCTCCCATTATTATATATAATACAATATATGTGTAATAACAGTTGATTTTCCAACTCGAATTATCTTTGCTTTATGACTGTTGTTATGTTAAAGATACGGTGAAGGTAGGAGTTCACTTGTTCAGATGAGTTAGCAAACATCTTCCCCCATGCCTAAGAAATCCCAGAAAACAAAACAAAAAAAGACACAGGGTAATAATGTTTCTTCATCTCACTACTGAGACAAGAGGATGCAGATTTCAGTAAGGAGATATTTTTCATTGCTAGACAATGATTCTCAAATTGGCTTTCAGGTGCTATTGATGTCTTTCATGAAGCTCACCTGGCTATGGGAACTGAGGTCAGATCATATTTCTTAAATGAGCAGCTGTAGTGGTGGTTATACTAGATGAATTTCCATTCAAATGCATTACAAACATTTGTCATTTTTGCTCATTTCCATTGGGTACTGTTAAAATCAATAACCCTAATGAAGACCACAAACTGAAATGTGTTGGTTATACATTAGAGTATTAAAAACCACAGTTTAAAACTTTGCCAGTTAGATATCATATTTCATATATTAACACATTGTGAGAGCGGTTGACTGAACGACGTTTCATTTTCCTAATATAGCCTATATTGTAGCCTATGTTGTGTTTTTAGCTCAAAAAAAGTAATAAAAGTACCAGTGACCAAGTGACTGACTGGGTTAAAAAACATTTCTGTGTAAGTGGTTAAGTTACATTTGGGAGCTCACTGGTTGTGCGGACCTTCCTTCATTTTTTTCACATTAAGTTACATTTGACCTGTTTCCTTTTTTTTCTTCACACATTACATCTGTGCTTTTCACAGGCTGACAATGAGATAAACAAATCTGGTTGAAGATCAGGTTGTTTTAGAGCTGTGCAAACCCTACCCGGGAATAGGAAGTCATTTTAACAGATAATCCAATAAGCCGGTGCCATCCTGTTCCTGGCAGGGCTTTGTGGCAGCATAGCCTGGTGAGTGAGAATAGTAGCTGGGAGGTGACAGGAAGAGTGTCTCCTCACCTCTACGAGCCCTACCCAGCTCCCCCACAGCCACAGCTACCGCCTCCTGCCAAGTCATTCATTAACCCCAGCGGAGGGACTGCAGGAAGAGAGAGGGAGAACGGTGAGCGGAAGATGAGGAGAGCGGCGTCTCCGTGGGACAGAATGAATAAACAGATAAGAGGAGATAAAGATGGGGAAGGACGGATGTAGCTTCTGAAGATGTGTGGGATATTCAATGCAAACACTGTAATCCGGATCCTATTCTTATTCATACACCTTGTTGCTACTGTCATCAATCACCTTTTCAGCATTTTTCCTTAAACCAACTGAAATTGCAATCGCAGACCCAGCAAACTGATGAGCAATGCCGCACCAGAAAAGCACACACAGCAGTGCACTATATAGAATTAAAATGATCACAGCTGACAAAACAAATACTCAAAAATAAATAAATAACTATATACTACATAAAATGCGATAGATAGATAAAGATTATTTTGAACTGAATGACAGAGCACACAAATGAAGTATCATTCTTCAGTTGAGGAGGTGAGAGCATTGTCATGTTTGAAAGCAGAACAAAACTTCAGCGATGGCATTGAGTTTGGATGAAAAAGTAAAAGAAAGGGGGAGTGGGCGGAAGAGGTGCAGAGAACAGGAGGGGGAAATGGCTCGAAGGGAAAAGAAAAGGCCATGTCTGGGAGACTGGAGAAGTATGGTATTTTACTTGTCAGCCAGAGAAGTGAAAAGCCACACAAACACAAGGCTATTTCCTGTCTCCTGCATCCTCTCACCTTTACAGCGTGTCCATTGTGTTCGCTGCAGCAATTGCACGCACACACTCTCACTGGCTCAGAGGAAACATTTTGTGATCCCACAGTGAGAACGAATGGAAGGCCACAGCTCACGGATGGTCACTGGCTCTGGTGCAGCTCCAGTCTCAAATGGGAGCTACCTTTAGATGGCACTGTAGCACTGCAGAAAAACACACACAGCACTCTATCTATTACACACATATACAACAAAACATGGACACACACGTACATACACGACTATGTACATACATGTAAAATGAGTGGTTTGAGCGATTTCACTGCTCTGAGGGAAAGCAGCAAGGTTCAAAACTATCGTATGCGTGTACAGCTTGTTTCATTTGTCATGTCTGCACTGTTTGAAGAAAGTCTGTTATCCAGTGACACGGCAAACTGTCATGTATGTAGAACCATTCAATATGGTGATTTCCTTTATTTCTCTCTGTGTCCTGATCCCAGAGGATGCACTGTGAGATTAATGCAACCACATAAAGTATACACACACACACACACACACACACACAAACACACACACATAAACACAAGCAAACAGAAGCTACATAATTATTTATATATTTGTATCACACATGCAAGAATTACAAGATTTAGTTATCGCTATTGGTGTATGAAATTACACCTTATCTGTCTTCGGTGTTGGTGTCTGAAAAATGTCACTCAAAGACACCCAGTCAGTGTCTCACTCCTTCTCACTTGCTTTCTGTCTAGTGAGCAACACTCACATTGATACAATATTGAGATTTACAAAAAAAAAAAAGAAAGCCAGAGGGCAAGACAGAAAGACTCTCTGAAAAAGAAATGAACGTGCAAAATGCAGATAATGAGAGAGAGAGAGAGAGAAGGAGAGAAATTGACACGAGCTGAACTACGAGGCCTGTCCCTACTGGAGCCCGGAGAGTCGTGTTCAGAGGCACTGAGTGTTCTGTTGCGTTTACTAGAGGAGAAGGGAAGGTTGCTGAAATAGATGACTCGCTCAGGGCTGTACACAAACTCTGAACAGATGCAACCACAGCACTTCCTTAATAGTGTTCCTCACACAGTAATAGTGGGAATACATCTGCAGGGTGAGCGTGTGACTGTGTGTGTGTGTTTTGGTGTGTGGCTGCCTATGTGGAATTCACTCCCTTTGAACCCTTAACTTGTAAGCTCAAAATGAAGTTTAAGTACTCTGATGTTCATGTTAAAGGAGTGACAAATTCAGGGCTAAATATACACACTGTGCATGACTGCATATGTATGTTCACTCACTCATATTAAAAAAAAAATGTCTGGGATTGAGATGGGATGAGTGAAAATCTCTTTTCTGCACAGCGATGGATAAAGTACCGCAAAGACTATTGGGTAGTCCCTCTCTACCTCTGATACTTTCATATTGTGTGTGATTTTGCGTAGACCATCCATTCAAATACATAGTAAATCTTTTTACAGACACATTTCATACAGCCTTAACATCAGTACAAAACAGAAATGAATGTGTGTTTTGAGTTTTTTAAATCAGAGAAATGAGCAACTAGACATATTTGAATGATTAAAAAATAATCAAATTGATCAAATTAAGTTTTATAAAGTTAGCCATGTTTTCTGCTTTGAGATGCTGGGGGTGTGACCTTTGAAGGTGTTGAAAAAACATCTAACAATAGAATCATAGCTCCAGCCTCTCAATAAAGTATGATTTGCATTTAACTGTCTCTTCAGACACACTATTCCTGATTGGACCAAATTTATCAGATTAACTGTGATGATTTATGATGATTTTGCTATGCATTGTAATATTGCCAATATGTTATAATGACACACAATTTGACTGCTTAATTAGAGGATTCCAAGAAATAGTTTTTAAATCTAGTATTTATATCAATGATTTTCTGACTAAAGATACAGGACTCCAGCCTTTGTCGCTTTATCATCCCCTTGGGAACATTTGTTCTCTGCATTTTATCCATCCTAATATACACAGCACCTAGCATTAGCAATTAGCATTAACACAGAGCACTTTAGGATCAGTGAGCTGCTACTGATGGCACTCAGGGACCATCTCCAGATCTTCATCAGTATTGTGGTCCAAGGTTATAATAGTTTTGGATTTTTAATTATAGTTTAGTTTTAATTAGTTTTGACTGTTTTTTCTCTTATTCAGTTAGTTTTAATTAGTTTTTAGAGCAGGTTTGTTAGTTTTTATTAGTTATCGTTTTTTTCTGAATGCTTAGTTTCAGTTTAGTTTAGTTTAGTTTTAGTATTAGTTTTAGTTATTTCATATATTTTATCTTCCTCATCATCCTATTCAAAGAAGTTAGTGAGGCGCGGATATGGGCTACCCTGGACACTTTATTTGGGGGTCGGGTTAGGGCGGCTCATGGACTGAGCAGAGACACAATGTACCGTACAATGTATAAATTCCCTATAGCAGGTTGAGGTTGGGTGCAATCCATACACAACGTCACTTACGTGAAACAATGCGAAGATGTGCAAAGCATGAGAGGAGATGCACAAAGCAGCCAGCAGTTAAAGCAGATAGAAACATATATAAACTAGCTAACCAGCAGTTAAAGCAGATAGAAACATATATTAACCAGCTAACCAGCAGTTAAAGCAGACAGAAACATATATAAACCACTTATAAACATATATAACCCAGTTCATCAGCAGTAAACCACACCTTAGCAGATATCTCATATCTTAATCATCTTCAGTTCCATTATTAGCCAACTTTGCTTCAGTTCAGTTCAGCTAGCTGTAGCTAGTAACATCAAACGTTTTTTAACATTCTAACAGGTTCCATACCTCTGTAATTGGATTAGTTTTCATCTTCCTCTTTTCTCCTCTTCTAAACTGTGCAGTTCAGGGCTTGGAAGGCCTTTTCATGGTGATAAACTCTCCAGTTTTAACCTGGATGCTAGTCCTGTTTGACTCTGTCCTTTAGCTCTGCTCTGTCACTCACGCGCACACACACGGTACGCCAAAAAAAAAACAAAAAAAAAAACCCGACCCATGTATCACTACAGTAAACCCCAGACAGGACTGTGCTGCTTTGTCCCAGCTTTAGTCTGTATGTTCCAGGTAGAGTGGGGACCAGAAGACGACTGGAAACCACCAGTGACCACACATGACAGACTGTGAAGTGTCGTATGGTGTCACCAGCTCAAACTGCTGGAGCCAAATAAATTAATTTCATATCAATCCGACACTGACAGAGACGAAAACGAAGGGAATTGTATCCATAATTTGTATACGTTTTAGTTAGTTTTGTAAGCTCACAATACAGTTTCAGTTAGTTATCGTTTTTTTCTTTTAATTAGAGTTTTTATTTATTTCAGTTAACGAAAATGTTATTTCAATTTTAGTTTTCGTCATTTCGTTTGTTTTCGTTAACAATAATAACCTTGTTGTGGTCAGGGGGTGGCAAAAAAAGAATTAACCCCGTACACCTGTTTTTGATGGCAGAGGAGGATCTTGAGGAAAACAGGAAGTGTGGAGAGAAGGAGGAACTCAACTGAGAATCGAACCCTTTAGCTGTGAGGTGGAAGTGGTAACCACTACACTACCATGCAGCTCATATCACAGCCTTGGAGTTTTCAAGGGGAAATCAGAGCCTGATCTATTTGAGTGGGGTCCTATGGGAAAAGTGAAATAGTTTCCTGAATAAACAACTATTTTGTGAAAATGTTGGTTCCATAACAATCAGAGCACCTCTGTGATGATTTTACATCTTATCCATAGACAAGTAAATGACACTATGGGCCGGATCCACTAAAGGTTTGCGTGTATAAAAACGTGTGCAAACTCATTGCACATGCAAAAAAATGTACAAACTGATTTACTAACAGTGCACACTAAGGGTTGCATCTTTCAAAGGTGCAAAATAGCGTATATGCATCCAGTTAGCCACAATGAATATGCAATATGGAACGTTTACACACATTGTGTGTGTGCTGGGAGGAGAAAATGTAAATATATTAATTTAACACACAAAGTGATTTATCAAACCCAAAAGCAATTTTGCTCATAGAAAATGTCTATATTTACAATGTCTCAAAGGGAGGTGCAAACGGTTTGTATGTGTAATTGTACACACATGGCTGCAGTTATTGTCGTAAGAAGGATACATCAAAATGAAGTGAGACGCAGAGAATGCATCTTTCACGCTAATGTGAAAATTTTTGGAATGACGGGAGGAAAAATAATTGAGATGTATGCCACCCCAACATACACACACACACTTGACAGGACTGTTGTGCCAAATGCTACTTTTCCACTTGATCTGATGATTGGGATTAAACATACGCACCAACATTAGGCTACAGCGTGACAAAATTATATGCACCTGACAGTCATTCAATTCAACAACCCCCACGACCCCCCCACCCATAAAATTAATCCAGTGCCACTGCCTGCGTGTCTGGATCATTCCAGCGCACTGTTTCCATTAGTGTTGGCGTATCCCAGGTTGCCAGACATTTCACACCCTTATGCTCCGAACGTCCAGGGTCCGAAAAGACCTGCTCCCATATCCCAGAGAAGTTCTTCCAGTGTATTGTCCTCATGATGACAACCAGTAATGCACGCAAAATCCTCATTTAAATAGGGTGGTCTCCAAGACTTTGCACCTGTTGTAGTTTGTGCAGACAATCTTAGTGAATCACACACAAACCATGATTCAACCCCACACACAAAATTCTGGATTGCACACGTAAATTAGTAAATGCAAATTGGGAACTTAGTAGATCTGGCCCTATGTGGCTAGATCAAACATTAATAAAAATTTTATTTTGAGATACAAGTGACCAAACAAATAAGGACTTTGACTCTTTTCTTCTTTATATCATCAAATTAACACTAATACCACTAATCTCTCCCATTACAACTAAGCAATCTGCTCTGTTGAACTAGACATGTTGACATAGACATTAGGGGAGCCTTTGGTGATGGCAGGGAGCTGATACAATTAGCTTAGAGTGATATATGTGATCAAAGTTGATGCTAAGTAACTACAGGCTAGCCATCACATTGTCATCAGTTGTCAAATGGCCCAGCCCGTAGAAAACTTAATTTAACATTTAGGTCTTCAGCACCATAGAGTTCATCCACTTATATATATATATATATATATGTTTTCAGCAATGGCTTTCTAACATATGTTTGAAACCAATCTCAATAGTTTGAGGATATGGAAAAATGGGCCTTTTTCTCTGAGAGTCAGAAAAACTTCCATAGTCAGCTTAGGTTGAAGGAAACTGAACTAAGCTCCCAGTATGTAAGTAACATGTTAAAGCAGCAGAGGAGCAGTACAGAGCCACTGAAGAACCTGAGCAGAGAATCTGACCCAAAACCTGTGCATAGGAAGCAGTGTTTTGTGGATGTTATCATAGATGTAGACAATATTACATGCAGTTAACTTAATAGTACAATTAGCTAATATGAGCACACAACCAGCCCCTGGCTCAAAATAGACATAAACAAACATAAACTTGATGTGTACACATGAGCATGCACATGTCTTCCATTAGGCACTGTTTAAATTGAGCTGAAGAACAACTGCAACAAAAATACTGTTTGTATTAGGGTGGTGCCAGTACACAAAATTCATGTTTTTTTATTCAGTATTCCATTTTGGTAGTTATTACTTGGCATATTTTCCTTACAGTAGACAGGTGTCTTAAAAAACATGATACAAAAAATAGGAGAAGCAAAAAATACACAAAGAGAGTGTGATTTGACATTATTCTTATTCTAACTCTAAAGGCACTCAAATTCTACAAACTATCAATAAGAAATGATGCCTCCTCCCTCTCAAGTATGAAACAAATTAAGTGAAAAATGCCAACAAAAGATGATCATAATGAACAAAATTTTTCCATTTAAGTCAGCAGTGCCTATTTCAGCTTTACGTATTGCATTCAACCTCACAGAGAATAGAGCCATTTTAATAGCTTTCACTGTAGTTTTACATTCTACCCTATATTATATCTGAATGTGTCACAAATATAAACAAAAAAATCTGATGTGCTCCCTCTCCTACTCCATTACTCAGATGGTGAATGAATTGGCCATTATCGAGGTGAAACTCAATGTATAAAGTAGCAGTGCAGCAGCAGTTTGACAGCAGCACTGGTGGTGTGGGCACACATAAATGGCATCCACAGGTAGGCAGTGTGACACAGGTGCTACTGGACAAGAAACCAGGGTCTTGTGCTGATTGATTTATACAATGTGAGTAGAGAAGTCACAGATTATGTCTGCAGGAAGGTCATTTAAACCATATGGAGGAACTTAACACATCAAACATAGTTGGTGCACAACTTCCAAGGAGAACCCTGCTAGCATTTGAAACTTAAGGACAACTGGAGCAATGACAGAACATGCCCGATAATTTGTATTCCGTGACATCACTACATCAGTAAATGTTTGTTTCATGGGCCATACTGACAAAATACACACTAAATTAAATGTTGTGTTCTTATACACTAAAGTAAACTGGTGGATGGGGGAAGTACGATGTCACCCATTGGTTTCTTAACTGTCATTTGGAAGCCAGTAGTTTGTGATTTAGCCTTTGTGGTGTAGACTTATTGGCACCTGAAATGACTATATTTGGACAAAATTGGGTGGAAGAACATGGTGCGAGGGGACAAAGCCATCTTCAGGGCATTATTTGTGATGTAATGCTAATAGCTACTTTAATTGGCTGAAAGGAAACTTTTATCAAGCACTGAGTAACAGAGGCATTTGTATTGAGGAAATAGCATTAAATAAACAGAAACTACTGCAAAATCTTAGAACTGTAAGATATGTGTGCATTACAAACTACAATCACACCCTTACCAGTCACAGAATAAAGAAATAAATATTAAAACTAGAAGCACTCGTAGAACGCAGACCTCCGCCAAGGCAGATCAGTGCCCCCCACCCCACCCCCGATCACCACCAAAATTTAACCATTTGTTCCTTGTGCCAGTATCAACATTTCCTGAAATTTTCATCCAAATCCATCCATAACTTTTTGAGTTATCTTGCACACAGACAGACAGACAAAAGACAAACCAACGCTGACAAAAACATAACCGCTTTGGTGGAGGTAATTTTAAAAAAAAAAATCTTCATAGCTGGTCAGTATTGCCAGATACACAATGATTAGTTCATAAGTACAATAATAACGCAAAAATACTTGCAGTCTAGACTAACTCATTTTAATTCCCTTCCATACACAATCAGGATAAGCCTGTTCTTGCCTCCCAGTAATCACATTCTGTCACTTGGTCATGAGCCATTGGCATCCATTTCAATGCCCTGTACCCCTGTAGTGTAAATTTTTAAGACACAGGGTACCAGATAGAATCCAATACACATCCTTAGCCTTGATGACATCAAAAACCTAGTAGGAGGTGATTGAAATAGTTATAGCACCAAAGTTTGGAGACATGTGTTCCGATTCATACTGTTTATTTATTATTTTGCATTGTCTGTCTTGTGTTTTTGCCCTTCCCCTGACCCCTTCTCATATCCTATCCAAGTTATTTTTATGCCTGAACCTACCCAAACTGCAGCCATGGCATTGTCTAGACCTGTGTCAAACTACTTGTGCATTGAAAAATAATGCTTGAGAGGTATTCTATGTGTAGAAATGTGACACTATGGCTCAGCATCAATATGTGATGAATTGGGAATGAGTAAGTGAGGGTAGTAAAATGTGAATCGTATGTTCGTCTTAACATTTCTCAGCTGATCATAGTTTGTAATGGCTATATTAATTCAAATTTTATTTACTAAATGCAAATTTTTAGATAATTTTTTTTCATACCATAACTTCTGGGCCAATAGGCTACTGTACTTATAATTTGGTTATGACCACAGCATGGTAAATTTTCTCAGAATACATTCATTTTTAACCCATAAAAACCTAGTGGTGCTTTTGTGGCAATTACAAACTAGAAAAATTCCCTTTATTTAACCTTTCTTAAGTAATTTATCACCATTTATTATAATGTTGACCTCTATATTTTGCATTTTTTTAAGTCTAAATCAGATATTTTCCTGTATTTAACTTATTGATCATGTAGATGTCCATTAAAGCTCAGATTAAAGTTGAGGATGATTATATCAGAAATAAGATAAGATAAGCTAAGATAAACTAAGATAAGATAAGCTAAGCTAAGCTAAGATAAGATAAGATAAGATAAGATAAGAAAAGATAAGATAAGTTATAATTCATTGATCCCCCAAAGGGCAAAAACTGAAGGTAAAGTGACATTTTCAGTCAAATTTCTCATTAACTGAACGTATACCCAGCGTGTCCATCCTGTCATTGATCCAACTCCCTGGGTTTTACTGGTGAATCAATGTTGTAGAAGACGACGGTGTTTCCATGTTCACTATGGAGCCTCTGAATGTCCAAATGGCTCTTATCTGATGACCATGAAAAGATGGCAAACTGGCTTTTAGACCAATTAGTCACATGTATTGATAGGATTAGTGGATCAGAAGTTATTAAACATTTTAGATCAGTAGATGATTTTGGTCACCAGAGGCTGTTTGGGTCTTTATGGGTTAAGCGTCTAGTAACATTTCAAATTGACAATACCATATGAGGGACTCCAACTGGAGATACTGAACAAATGTAACATACATAGTCTCTTTTAAAATTACATTTCTCTCCATGTTTATCTTTACTCAGAAACTCATAGGAGTGCACATAGCGTAATATGTTCTGGGGGGTATTTTCTTTTTCACTGGACCAGGTTAGTGGTTTTCTCTGTGACCTTCCTTTCTGCTATCCTTATCCAGCTCTGTCTCCTTTCACTTCAACATTCTATTTCCCAACAAAAAATGGTTTGGCCTTGGAGCAGTTTTAGAATTATTTTATCCAGTATGTTAAAGCCACCAAATGTATGATTGAAATAATCATATACTATAACACCGAGCCAAATAAGGGTCCTTTCTTCACAATGACCCATTAGTTAAAGACTCTGGCTTAAAAGGATGCATGATTCATGAGTGAGCTAGAGAGCAGGTCCTATTTTTAAGTCACTGGACCAGTCATTTCCATAAATTTCCTTGGTTTGCATATGAGTGCTGACTGTTGTGAGCCTCAGCCAAAGGGCCAGGGGTGGAAGTGCTCCACTTGCAGTGAAAGACTGTCGATGTGAAATGGCTCATATTTTCTTTTTCTTTCTATTTCTCCATCACATCTGTTCCTTTAATTCTGGACCTTGGCCCCTGTTTGCCCTTCCACCTGCACATTCTCAACGAGACCCTCTTACCCACCTCATGCTGTTATACCTCTATCAAACACCACTCTCCTATTTAACCTCCCTCCACCCTTCAATCTGTCCATCCTCATTCTGTTGCATTCTCCCCCACTCTTCCCACAATCTCCCACTCTGTCCTAATAATACCCCCTCTACCTCCACTCTCTCTCTCTCTCTCTCTCTGTCTCTCTCTCTCTCTCCCTTCCTTTTCCTCACTCACTCAATCCTCCCATCTCTTTCTTATACCCTTCCATCCCATTTTTCGGTCTAATCCATATTCATGTAATTTCTATATAGCAGCCTGGGGCTGCTGTTAGGGACTGTTACTTTGTGTTAAAGGTCTTGAGAGCCTGCCTGATTTACAGTAATAACTTGGGATATATCCAGAAATACCATTATCGAAGCATGCTTGCACACACAGACACAAATACCCAATCTCTCTCTTCCTCTCTTGCGCACACAAACACGCAGCTATTTTCTACCTCCTATAGCTACCTTCTGTCCTTTATCTTGCTTGCAATTTTTTGATGTACTTAGGCTGAGCTGCTGCAACAATCATGTATACAATCCAACAAAAATACGACTTTTAATGGAATCTCAAGGGAGTGTATAGTGTCTATCTGCTGGTGTGTGTGTGTGTGTGTGTGTGTGTGTAAGACTTTGAGGTTTTTTTTTTTATTTTCCTTTTCCTTTCCACATGCATGTTTGAAGCTGTGAGGTAAATGGGAAATGTGGATATTAAAGAGCGATCAATTCATGCAGCAACAAGGGAGAATTGATTGAATTTGCTCAGAGTTACAATAGCTACACAGGTACAGAGGAAAATCAAAGCTTGCTTGATGCACGAGTTGTCATTGCCTAAATCGTGTAGTAAGCCAAGGGGATTTGATACAAATGAAGAAATTTGTTCTCAACAACACAATTAGCTGTTTTCACCAGGGATCTCATGATCTGGGCTATCATCACCAGTGGCAATCTGGGTGTGAAAACACCAGTGGGGCTGCACAGCTGTCATATAAGAACGTGCAACCAATCATGTAAATGGATTAATGTGTGCATACAGGGAAGCCTGCAGCATAGAGAGTTTAGGAGAGAACGATGCAATTGTGTGGTGAAAACAGTGGTGGGGAAGTGACTTTTAAAAAGTAACTTTTGCTCTTTACTCGTTACTTGTATAAAAAATAATCCATTACTTTACTTAGTCGCCCTCTATGGAAAGTACCTTTTTATGTTACTTGTTACTTTTACCCTCACCTATGGTCATGAGCTTTGGGTCATGACCGAAAGGACAAGATCCCGGATACAAACAGTCGAAATGAGTTTCCTCCGTAGGGTGGCTGGGCGTACCCTTAGGGATAGGGTGAGGACCTTGGTTACCAGGGAGGAGCTCGGAGTAGAGCCATTGCTCCTCCACATTGAGAGGGGCCTGCTGAGGTGGCTCGGGCATCTGTTTGGGATGCCTCCTGGATGCCACCCTGGGGAGGTGCTCCGGGCAAGTGCCACTGGGAGGGGACCTCGGGGAAGACTTAGGACACGCTGGAGAGACGATGTCTCTCAGCTGGCCTGGGAACGCCTCGGGATCCCCCCAGAAGAGATGGAGGAGGTGTCTGGGGAGAGGGAAGTCTGGGCATCCCTGCTTAGACTGTAACCCCCGCGACCCGGCCCCAGATAAAGTGGAAGATAATGGATGGATGGATGTTACTTTTACATTACTTTTATGTTGCTCGACATTGAGCTGAACCACATATCTGTTCCTAAATGTGTAGGGCTACATAAAGTTCTACTATGGAGGACATAACATGTATTTCTTTTGTACTCTTTGGTATAAAAAATGCCACATACAGAGCACTTGACAAGAATACATGGGACTACTATAGGCTTCAACACCACCACTAAGCCCCATCAAACAATATGAAATAACATAACCTCGATACATCTTTGGGCCATATAGGTGAACAGAAAATACATAAGGGCTAATCATTTTGTGCCCAACTCTTGTTTAGTAACCTAGTGAAGCGAGGTGAAATGAGAGCCTGTGACTATTGCGCAGGTACAGCTGTTTCACTACTAGATGACTACAGGATGTTTACATTGAAAAGAATGCATTTGCGCATGCCCGACAGTTTGGAGCATGCACATAATTCTTAGGGTGTAAAAAAAAAATTGGGGAAAAAATTGTACGTGACACTTGTCAAATCTGTCCCTAAGAAAAGTAATGTGCCAAATTGAAAAAGAAACTACATTTCATTACCAAATTTTCAGTAGTAACGTGTTACACTACTTTCTAGTTGTTACGTACATACGTAACTGTAATGTGTTACTTTGTTACTCATTACACACAACACTGGGTGAAAAATGTCCACCCCCATCATATTTTCAATGTTTAGGCAGTTTGTCAATTGAGAAGTTATATTTTTTGTGAATAATTATTTCTGATTGATAAAAGAGAAACCCTAAAG
The DNA here is from genome assembly GCF_902148855.1 of Sphaeramia orbicularis. Classification (NCBI taxonomy): domain Eukaryota; kingdom Metazoa; phylum Chordata; class Actinopteri; order Kurtiformes; family Apogonidae; genus Sphaeramia; species Sphaeramia orbicularis. The sequence continues at coordinate 10,974,322 of NC_043957.1, read as the reverse complement.
CACCAGAATCAGCAGAGAGCGCAGCTCATGAATCAAAGAAAAGTGTACAACTGCCACTAAACTGATCAACATCTTCCTGTATACATGTGTTAAAAAACCATGTGCCTATGCAAAAAAAGTTCACTACATCCATAGTTTATCATATCCTGGTGATAGAAATGAAATATAACATTGATCATTCCATCTGACTGTGGATGTGCAGACAAACAAAACCTCCAAAGAAAACCTTTTTCAATCTCTGTATTCTACCTGACAGGGAGGAGTAGAGTTGTATCAGTCCAGAATGTCTTCACCTTGCTAGGCTTGATTGAACAGAAGCTCATGTGTCACCCTGACCTAACAGTGCTTAGTGCTGTGGTGTTTCTGCTTTTGAGCTTTCAAGGAAAAGGGACAAAAAAATCAAAGGGAGTTTTTTGTTGACATGACCATAAATCTTATTACACAGACTTTTGACTGACCTGTAAAATAACCATTTTGATGCCTGTATCTGAACCTGCATAAATCAATACCAAAAACAACCTCAAACAGACCACAGTCACAGGTCACAGGCAGTCACCTTCCTCTTTCATGGACATCTGAACCTCAGATTTACAAGTTGCAAGATTATTCCAGTCTTTATTGATATATTTTTCAGCAGAAAAGTAGATAAACCTTCAAACAAGCCTCCTCCTGGGCGATGAGTCCACAATGTCCTGAACCTTGTGTACTTTATTCCCATCCCTTATAACAGCTCAGCTTTAGTATTATGTAGCTGTTTGTACTCTGTAATGTACCTATACAAAAATCTATTAACTTTCCCAACAGCAAAAGAGTTGAAAAGCATTTTAGGCTAATGCGAAATACAGCAGCATGTGATAGAAAACATATTGCATGAGCAATCCTCAGGAATTTTTGCTTTCACACATATTATCAGTTGCTCTATTCATTTTGGAAACATTGCATAAACTGCAGCCCCGTACAATAAATGAAAACCCATTTCATTGGTCTTTTGGATGCACTTTAAAAAAGACAAACTATGTAGAAGTTGCATCAAAAAAAGAATATGACACAAAGAAAGAGCAAAACATTTATGGATTCTGTATGAACTCATAGATGTCAAAGTGACATCTAAATAAAAGAAGGTGTTTTATGATACTTGCAGAAAAATCTCACTGCAGGGCTTTTCCCATAATGCTTTGATGCACAGAACAGCACCAGTCACACTCACACATCAACACATGACACCAACTGGGTGTGGGATGGGAAACAAAACATAGCAAGATAACAAAACTAACAAAGGGAATTATGACTTTACTTGTAGGTGAAGGCAAGCAAGAAAAATAAAGCAGTAATACAATGTGCAGCTGCTTTATTGGCCTTAAACTATACAAATATATAACGTCATATATATATGGAGAGTCTTTTTATATTCAGTACTTAGGTTGATGCTCATGTCTGCAGTTGACAATAAATTACTTCTGCTTTAAACAGTAAATGTTTTATGCCGTTCTCTACCACACTCAAACCCCCTGAGCTCCCCCCACCCTCCCCCAACACTATGTGAATTTTTAATGACTGTTGCTTAATTAAAATTTTGTTGAATATACATAAATACAGTCCACTGACCTTTCTGTGAATCCCACCAATTCACCTTGAGATACAGCATTAATGGTGAAATTAATTGGAAAGGTCAAAACAGGACAAGCAGCCGGAGACTTGCCCGGACCCTCAACTCTGAATATGAGTGTGCACGTACAGACTCACACATTTGAATATCCTGCACCTACACCTACACACAAAGAGATAATCAAGTAGAATTTAAAATAAAGGTTATTCTTTAGTCTGGAACAAAAGCAAAGGAAACAAAAACAGGCCAAATGAGATGAGGAAGGAGTTGTCATCTGTTCCCACACAGTTGAGACTCAATTAAAAGTTTCTTCATTCTGCTAATGACAAATTACATCAGTGATGGAGGGAGTGATTGAAAGACAGAAAGTAAGCCGCAGAGTCTCTGATTGCTTTTTGAATGAGCTGAGCTATCAGGGCCAGTTTAGGAAGATGGCTGCCCCCCCCCCCCCCCCCCCCCCCCACACACACACACACACACGCACACGCACACACATCATATGACAAGTCCATGCACATTTATTTCTTCTGTTTTGCCAAAACACACATACACACTCGGGCTTTTACAGCAGTATGTCCTATAATACAAAGCCTGTCCCACTAACAAGAGGGAGGGGGTGGACAGGGGCAAGCATGAGGGATTTAAAAATCAAGGGATAGATGGAGACAGATAGAAAGACAAGCAATATCGTGAGGTGTAATGAGCCCCACCACCACTACTACCCAACACCACCTCTTTTCTTTCCTGTTGTCATCTACCTTCCTTCCTTCCTTGTGATGAAAGGTGGAAAGATAGACAATGGAAGCTATCAAGAAAACACAATGGGAAATCATTATTGTGTGTCATAAAACTCTTCTTGGCTGAGCTGAGGTTTGAGTAGCGACAGAGAAGGGCAAAACTTTAATCTATAACCACTTCAAAGAAAATTATACAACATAATGCTTTTCAGTAAAGGGAAGAAAATGGCTGCTGGCAGAAAGAAAGAAAAAAGTTTACACACCGATGTCATTTTTAAGTTAACTATTACAGGAGGTGACAGAGGTATAACATGATATGTTGCTTGATCTCCTGTAATTATGTTAAAGTTAATCAAGATAACACATACAGTAGAACCTCGCAGTACAAGTGCATTGTAGTATGAGAGACTTGTTTTACAAGCCGCGGCTCTTGAGAATTTTTGTTTTGAAATACGAGTGTAAATCTGCAGTATGAGCAGGTGAGCCGCCCAACAGGCACAGTCTCCATAGACTCACTTCACATGTTCATCTCATTGAGGCAACATCACGGTCATTTTGTTCAAGTGATTTTTCTTTGTTTTGTGTCTTTCTTGTGCGGACAGTGAAGAAAGTGAGGCCAGAAAACCCAAATTAAGTGAAGAAAGAGAGAAAACGCCAAAAATTCTTCTACCTGATGTTTTATTGGAAGGAGAGAATAACCCTTATCCTTCTCCAACCCCACTTCAACATCTTCCTCATGCACAGATCATCTCATCTTTAAAGTAAATAATAAAACCAGTTTATTTGATGTTTATTTTGATTGTTATTTTCTTTTTAACTGCACTTTTTATGTTTTAAAAACCATTAAGAAAAGGATTTTTGAGTGGTTTTTGGGGGCCAAACTGGATTAATTATATTTCAATTCATTTCAGTGGGTAAACTTCATTTATAAAACGAGTAAATGGCAAAACAAGCCCAGTCATAAAATGAATTAAACTCATACTGGGAGGTTCCATTGTATTTGATCTGATAATACACACCAGCTTCCTGCAGCTTTCTCCTCGGTCCATGTCAAGACTAAGTGTGAATCCCAATTCACCCCTTGGCCCTCCCCCTTACCCCTACCCCTCTGTTTTGTGTGTACATGTGAAGGGGTAGTATTGTCCCAATTCGCAATTAGTTGGAGGGGAAGGGCTAAGGCGGAGGGCTGTATAGCCCTTGAAACGGAGATTTTTCAGGACCACACTACGAACAGAGGGGTAGGAGAAATTTCCCATAATTCTGTTCGAATCATTGGCAAGATGAAGGTCAACACAGCCAAAAAGTGCAGCAGTGTGATGAAAGAAACACATAAATGTACATATTTTATTCATAAACAACTTAATCATTTGATTGACTGTTTAATGCCGTTTCATTGTGTTATACACCACATTTCTGCGGTTGATCGCCATAAAAATATGACCAAAGCCCATGCAACAGAGATGGTTACAGCTGCTGACGGAACAGAGTTGTCGCATCTGTTTATAGTGGCATCAATGACTGCTGATGACATAAAAGGTTGCAAAGGGTTGTCCCATTTCATAGGGAATGTTTCAACCCCTACCCCTTGCAGCTCTGTTTCAAGGGGTAGTGCCAAGTGCAAGGGCCAAGGGGGAGGGCTAAGGGGGAGGGCTAAGGGGTGACTTGGGATTGGGCCTAAATATGAAGATAGTTTAGCTGGCACTTTTTCATACCACTGTGAAAATAGAAGGTACTGTATGTCACACCATTAAGATTGAACACTGACCTAACAAAGGTACCAAACTGAGTGAAAACCAACCTGGATTTAACTCAGCAAATATTAAAGATCCTTCCGCTGAATGTTTATTGCAGTGATTAATATGTTTCAGCTTTAACAACTTCTTCAACCCTATGGTGCAATGAGTAGCTTCTCATTTCTCAAACAATCACGTTAGAGGACCTGTGGTTGTGAAAAGATATACCGCTTTTTCAAATATTTTTCCGAAAAATTATTGGCCTGCATCAACAAACAAACAAACAAACAAACAAACAAACAAATAAATAAATTTTAAACTGAAACTTATAAACTGGATACAAAAAATTGTCCAAAGCATTATTACAACATAAAAATCATCTTGATGGAAGAAAGATGGTTTCAATGACATTTTAAATGATAGTGACTTAAGCATTTGGTGAAATCAAATGAGAAAGAAAACAACATTAGAAGAGATTATGTTTAATAGAGAAAGTTAGAGCATTAACAAAGGCGTAATATGTAGAGATATCAAAGGACTAAACAGCTTCAAATTGGTGGAGAATGTAAACATTGGACTGTGGAGCAAAGGAAAAAGGTCATGTGGTCTGATGAGTCCAGATTTGGCCTCTTCCAGAGTGAAGGACACATCCATTACAAGCCTGTCGGGCTGTGCTATGATCTGGGGTTGATTCAGTTGGTCAGGTCTCGGTTCAGCAACATTATATGTCAATGAAATGAGGTCAGATGACTACCTGAATATGCTTAATGACAAGGTTTGATCATCAGTGGATTTTTTTCCACACCGGAGATACTGGATGAAAGTGGATCCAAGTATGGACAGAAATATTTTTTGTGACAGTGCATAAACTTATCAAAATGATACTCTGGTTAATTTATGCTGTAATGCCAGACTTTACAGCTTTTTGCCCCCAATGTAAACAGAAGATTTTGTTTCAGCTTGTGAAGTCTGAATTATCTACTCACTGGGGGAAGATAACACTGTATAATTTAAGTCAAGCAACCTATGGAATACTCAATAAACTATTTAATTGTCATTACAACATAATGAGGACAGTTAACAGGGAAACAAAAAGGGAAGAAACACTAACTGTAAAGGTGAAATGATTATTTATGTTGAATTCTAATTTGTACAGTTAAATTAGAATTCAACATGAAGAGAGAAAAGTTAAAGCAATAAGCAGTTCCTTCTTCAAGAAAACCTACCCGAAACTATGGGTCCATGCCTGAGAGTGACATGTAGCTGACAAATGGCAAGAGCAAAGGTTTATTGAGACTGTGATGGACCATAACGGATAACCCTCAACAATAGGAGCATTAGACCAAATGGTTGTGGAGATTCTCTGAGTGGAACTGCCCCTGAGGAGCAGACCTGGGAATAACAGACTTTCAAGGCCTTTTTTTCTATTTGTAGTTGCACTGTCCATAGGAACCATTAAAGGTGGGGTAGGAGATCTTGGAAAAATGGTTCAAGCAAGCTACATTTTGAAAATACACAATTCAGAAGTTCAAACCCCTACTCGGGCATTTTTGGCAATTTGTCACGACATGCACTGTGGGAAGCTCCATGCAGCTGCAGTAGCAAGAGGCAATGAAGCCACTTCCTTGTTAGTTGCTGCTGCGACCATAATGCGGCTGTGTGGAGCTCTGCTTCCCACAAATTTCTGAAAACCCCCAAGTGACCTACTGTCTCTGTTTGTAAACAAATGGATTGTTAATGGTGGAGTACACTTCAAAACTGTTCACCGTGAGGGAAGAGATTCTGGCACCTAATCACAGAAAGACTTACAGATTTGTGATACTTAGGCTATGACTCTGGTTTTACAGATATGATGAAAAATTGGTGATGAAAGTCATATGCAGCTTTAAGATAGGCAAGTTGAAAGGCTCACATTGATTTTAATATTTCAGTTTGATTTGTCTAAATCCCAACATATACACTTATTCGTGTATACACTCAATAATACATGGATTTTTGTGTTTTGTGCCACAGTAATTAATGTAGGGATATTGGGCTGTTTTACAGTTTAGTCAAAGGAAACAATGCTAGGTCAGTACTGCTTTGAACACCAACGGTGTCTGCAGTATTCATTGTACACTATGGTAGTACTTACAGTTTCCCTTGTTCTGGAAAGCATCTACCCCCAACAGGAGTTAAAGAAGTCCCTTAAAACAGCTCTAAGAACTATTTTAGTCCCTATCCTGGAGTGCAAACACAAACATAAGGTACTACATTCTTCAGCAGTTTTAAGAACTATGATAAGCTTCCTCTGATGTGAAAGCACATAATGAAGTATTTTGTTTTTTCTTGCTTACAGAATCGAAGAGCAGGCAAAAGACTATATATTTGTTGCCACAACACCTCAGAGGCAATTACTGATAATTGTTTATTCTCAGTACAGTTTATGAATGCACTGTCCGGCCAAAAAAAAGTCTCCATCTGGATTTAACTAACCAACATATAAGTATCTTCCAATGGGTAATTACTGCAGAGATCGACCTATTTTGGCAGAAATTAGTTGTTTAACTCTAACTGATGCAGTGAGTAGCTTCTCATTTCTTAAACAACCATCAGTTTGATAGAGAGCATAAAGTCTGTACATTGCCACAATTCATAGGGCTGATTGGGCTTGTCAAAAAGTGGTTCAGGGAGCATGAAGCATCATTTTCACACATGGATTTGTCTCAACAGATTCCAGACCTAAACTCTGTTGAAAATCTTTGGGATTTGATAGTGAATACTATATACTCTCCCATCATCTACATAAGGTCTTGGACAAAAATTAACTCTGGACTGAAAATATGTGTTGTGACATTAATTGTGACATTGCATACACACTGCATGGCACAGTAAACAACACCACACCAAATTGTGTCCTGTAATCACAGCTAAAGGTCTCCTTCTCGCCACAGTGAATCATTTTCTTGTGCATCCTCTTCTCTCACACCAACTAACTTAATGTGCTCTTTCACTACATCTATAAATCCGGTCTTGGGTCTTCCTCTAGACCTCCTGCTTGGTACTTCCTGCCTCAGCATCCTTCTACCAATATATTCCCTATCCCTCCTCTATACATGTCCAGACCATCTCACTCTGGCCTCTCTGACTTTTTCTCCAAAACATCTAACATCTGCTGTTCCTCTGATGTACTCATTCCAGACCCGATCCATCCTGGACACTTTTTATCACACAACACACCTGACACGTTTCTCCACCTATTCCAACCTGCTTCACCTCTTCACTGTTGCTTGGGACTGTTGACCCTAAGTACCTAAAATCCTCAACCTTCTTTATCTATGCTCCCTGTAACAATCACAGCTCAACGTTATACAATGACATATGGGGCCAGATCTACTAATATAACAATTTGCATGGACTAATTTGAGTGTGCAATCTAGAATTTTGTGTGGGGTTCGTGGGTGATTTACAAAGATTGCCCGCACAAATGACAACAGGTGCAAATGTGTTGGAGACTGCCCTGTTTAAAAGAGGATTTTGCATCCGCTAGTGGTTGTCATCATGGAGACAGTACACTGGAAAAACTGCTCTGGGATACGCCAGCACTAATGGCAACAGTCAGGGGGAGACTGACCAGTAGGACATTCTGTCAAAGTCCAGAACAGATGTCCCTCCGACGGCTGTCTGATGTGGTGAATCAGAAAAAAATCTGATAAGCGATATTAACGGCCATCCCACTGAAGCTACTTGCGGTCTGACGTGGTGAATCTGTGGGAAAAAGAATGTTGAGTTTTCATGATGATGATGGCTACATTCAAAGTTAAGGCTGTCCAACCTGGCATGTTTGGGGCTGTCAAAACGAATGCCTGAAATACCACAAACAACAAACAAATATGGATTAAAACCACCACAAGGATTGGCCATATGTTTTAATGAGTGTTTACTCATTAATTCTAAAAATGTTCACACAAGGGTGAAAAATGTGTTCTCTGCATCTTGTTTCATTGTTTTGATGTCTCCTTCTTGCAATAATAACCATAGCCATGTGTGCGCAATTACACATACAAACTGTTTGCACCTCCCTTTTAGACGTGTTAAACATAGACGCAGTTTCTATGCGCAAAATTGCTTTCAGGTTTGATAAATCACTTTGCGTGTGCTAAATTAATATATTTACATTTTCTCCTCCCAGTACATGCACAATTGAGTGTAAACGACCCATATTGCATATTCACTGTGGCAAACATACTAGCTGGATGCACACATGCTATTTTACACTTTTGAAAGATGCAACCTTTAGTGCGTACTGTTGGTGAATCAGTTTGTAATTTTTTTTTATTTTTTTTTTTTTTGCGTGTGGAATGATTGTTTTTATTGGCTAGGCAGTGTATGTTACTTGTGTGTTTTTTGTTGTTGGCAAAAGATATTTGATACATTTTTATTTGCAATTATATTTAGCATTGTAAAAAGATTACCACCAAACAGTACCACATATAAATGATCTATCCACATGAAAAGTATTTGAAAGTCGAATACAAAACTACAGGCTTGTTGTCAGTGAAATCTGTATTTAATATGTACAGCTTCAGCATTCATGTAGGTGTATCCAAGTTCATGAAATCCATGCTCCATCTTTTGTGAAGGAGAGATTCAAGGATAATTCTGCACAGAACTGTATGTACACATACCAGCACACACTCATATACAGTTACGGATACACAAGGATGACCCTCTCAGTGTCAATCCACCTGATTTCAGCATGAAATGACAGTGGGAGGGCTGGAGTTATCCCGGCTTCCAATCAGAACCTCAGCACGCTGCAAAGAGAAAACCCTCAGGTCAAACTCCAACCATGAGGGAGAGAGAGATACATAGAGATAGGAGGAGGGAGGTGGAGAGAAAGAGAGAGGATGAGGAAGAATTACAGTGTATCAGCAGTTATACAACCTCCCAAGTAAAAGGAACAAATACTTTTGTTCCCAGTGCACTGAAAGTTCAGACTCTTGACGTGCAGGGAGCAGCGCTACAGCGATGGCAGCAAGATAAGGATGCAGGCTTGATCTGTGCCTGTATTGGCTTCAATAGTAGACCAGATTTTATTCAAAGATATATAAATTGCTAATAATGGCTTGGAGCAGAAATGCTTGAGCATGGATTTAATGTCGTAGACCTCTAAAAACATAATAAGTCAACCACAGGTCACAAAATGCTGATGCAAAAGTTTCCCATGGAGTCGCAGAGATGACTAAAGCATTTGATAAAGTAACATTTTACCAATGCATGTAGACAACAAAAGTGACACCATTGTCACTGGTGTTTGCACACTTTGGACCATCTGGAGAATTAAAATGTACAGCCACAAAGAAGCAATTTAGAATCTAATAGACAGAAGGTGAATGCATTCTTGTTGAATGTCTGTAAAAAGGCATGGCAAATGTGAGATTGTAATATTATTGGGACAGCGTAAAACCAACACTAAGACAACTATTACTGTGTGACATGAATGCATCACAGACAGGTAAGTGCTTGTGGATAATTACTTTATGCGGAACAACCAACATTCTCAAAAAATGCAGAACACAAGAGGCATAACCTGGGTTAGCCTGGGTTAATTTATTCTTAGAGGAACTAGGATCACCCATTGTTTTCTGTGGACACTACTGCGATTTGGCCAGGTTGGCTTTTTTGGAGCTGGATGTGACTGTATTTGAGTATAAAGGAGCCCTTGGCATCAAAGGTGAGCTAATATGGAAAAACTGAAAACTTCACCAAGCATTGCACAACTCAGGAAAAAATGCATTTTAATAAATAAACAAACATTCTCAAAGTCCAACTCAGCTCAAATGACTCCTGGAAAACAAATAAATGAGGTAGTATATTTAGAAAGAAGGACAGTTTAATTTGGAGCCAGCTCTAGGAGTTATCGGCTGTACTACAACTTTAACATATTTCTGCAGTAACTTAATTTTAGTCTTTTGAACGGCTCTTTTAAGTGAACGATAACAACCAATTCGTAGTTGCAAGCCGTTTGTTTGCGAGCCGTTATTCTATTCAAATTACCCACAGTGCGTTACCCTGTGTGTCACCTGTGTGCCCCATGACTGAGTTGTCCACACTGCCTTCACATGAATGACTAATGACATCTCCAAGTTTGAGTTGTCCGCAACACACTGCATTCACTTGAGCACAGCTATGTGCGCAGCTAACCTAGAGAAGGAGTTATCAGTGAGCGGCGCCTGAGTCTGACTGACTGGACTGGAGCCATATTTACAGCTTTATCAGGGAAGAGGAGATATAAGCGACTGAAAAAAAAAAAAAGATGTGGAATTAATTGGAGGAGGATCTTCTTTCTAAAAATGAAGATTCCCTTATGTGGTGGAAAAGCCGGGCCCTTGTCCCTTACCAAAGTCATAGTTAAGAAACTGTTTAATGGCAACACTGGTTCCATCTGAAAGACTATTCTCTAAGACAGGACTAATATTATCAGAGAGAAGAAGTCGCCTCAAGACAGCAAAGTTAGTTCACTTGTTGTCCCTAACTCAAATTTACCAAGGGATAAGAAGGATGCCTCACAAAGTATGCAACTGCTTTATTATTTCAAGGACGTCTATGATTTTGTTTAAAATTTTGTTAAATTTACACTTTGCTGTTGTTGTTTACATTGTTCTGATGTGGCTTCGAAGTCAAGGGGCTAAACTCCTCTTTGTAAAGGTAGGGTAGTACAATTCTGCATTTGCATTTTTATTATGTCCTAATTTTTATTCCAGATTTATTTGTGTACAGGGTGGGGAAGCAAAATTTACAGTATTTGAGGCAGGGATTGAAAGACAGTGTATGACCAATTAGTTTATTGAAAGTCATGAGAATTTATTTGCCACAAGAAAATTTACATAATAGAAAATGTTTTTATTCTATGTGTCCTCCTTCTTTCTCAATAACTGCCTTCACACGCTTCCTGAAACTTGCGCAAGTGTTCTTCAAATATTCGGGTGACAACTTCTCCCATTCTTCTTTAATAGTATCTTCCAGACTTTCTCGTAATAGTTTTGCTCATAGTCATTCTCTTCTTTCCATTATAAACAGTCTTTATGGACACTCCAACTATTTTTGAAATCTCCTTTGGTGTGACGAGTGCATTCAGCAAATCACACACTCTTTGACGTTTGCTTTCCTGATTACTCATATGGGCAAAAGTTTCTGAAAAGGTATGGATAATAGTGTTAGGTATGATTATGACATCAATATATGTTTGGTTTCAAAACAATTGACGTAGTGCCTGCTGAGAAAAAACAACTAAATGTTCATTGTAAATTTTGCTTCCCCACCCTGTATATATATATACATATATATATATATATAGATAGATAGATAGATAGATAGATAGATAGATAGATAGATAGATAGATAGATAGATAGATAGATAGATAGATAGAAAATTCTTATTTGTTTTATATATTTTTTTCTGTACTGTTAAAATATTCTGAAAATTTCACAGTAAAGTTGTTCTGCATGGAAGTAATCTGTGGCCTGCATAATTTTTTTTATTTAGTTTAGTTTATATTTTTACATAGTATTGTTGGTGAGGGAAAATTCAAAATAGTGATCTCACTGTCAAAGCATGCGGATATAGCACCACCTTAAGGAATATTTACATTGAAAACACAAGCCAAATAAAATTATAATCAATATTTCAAAATAATTCCCATCAATAGAATATATTTTGGGGGTGACATAGTAGTGCAGTGGTTAGCACCTGTGCCTCACAGCAAGAAGGTCCTGGGTTTGATTCCAACACCAGTCGATGTGGGACGATTTCTGTGTGGAGTTTGCATGTTCTCCCCATGTCTGTGTGGGTTCCAGGTACTGGCTTCCTCCCGCCATCTGAAGACATGCACTGATAGGTTAATCGCTTAATCTAAATTGTCCGTAGATGTGAATGTGAGAGTGATTGTTTGTCTCTATATGTCAGCCCTGCAACGAACTGGTGACTCGTCCAGGGTGTACCCTGCCTTCGCCCGTATGTAGTTGGGATAGGCTCCAAGCGACCCCCATGACCCTAGTGAAGGTCAATTTAGAAAATGAATGAATGAAGTGTATATATTGGTGGTATGTGTAAGCTTGAATTATTCTGATCTAAATCTTATCTTATAACTGCTACCAGTGATTGTTTCCATGATAAAAGTGAGTTACCTCTGTTTGACTTCTAAAAAATTCATAAAAATAACAATGAGCCAGTCTTTTACGGAAGCGTATTGCATTCACAAAAAAAAATAATTTTGGCTCTGTTTTTCTGAATTAATGAGATAATTATCTCATAATTACGAGAAAAAATAAGTTTTAAAAAAAAATCTGCGCTGTTTTTCTGAGTTTATGAGATACTGTTTTCCGGAAAAACAAAAAAAAAAGCTCTGTTTTTCTGAGTTTATGAGATACTGTTTTCCGAAAAAAAAAAAAAAAAAAAAAAAACAGCTCTGTTTTTCTGAGTTTACGAGATACTGTTTCCTGAAAACAAAAAAAAAAAAATGCTCTGTTTTTCTGAGTTTACGAGATACTGTTTTCCAGAAAAAAAAAAAAAAAAAAGCTCTGTTTTTCTGAGTTTACGAGATACTGTTTTCCGGAAAAAAAAAAAAAAAAAGCTCTGTTTTTCTGAGTTTATGAGATACTGTTTTCCAAAAAAAAAAAAAAAAAAACAGCTCTGTTTTTCTGAGTTTACGAGATACTGTTTTCCGGAAAAAAAAAAAAAAAAGCTCTGTTTTTCTGAGTTTACGAGATACTGTTTTCCGGAAAAAAAAAAAAAAAAAAGCTCTGTTTTTCTGAGTTTACGAGATACTGTTTTCCGGAAAAAAAAAAAAAAAAGCTCTGTTTTTCTGAGTTTATGAGATACTGTTTTCCGAAAAAAAAAAAAAAAGCTCTGTTTTTCTGAGTTTATGAGATACTGTTTCCTGAAAAAAAAAAAAAAAAAAAAGCTCTGTTTTTCTGAGTTTACAAGATACTGTTTTCCAGAAAAAAAAAAAAAAAGCTCTCTTTTTCTGAGTTTACGAGATACTGTTTTCCGGAAAAAAAAAAAAAAAACAGCTCTGTTTTTCTGAGTTTATGAGATACTGTTTTCCGAAAAAAAAAAAAAAAACAGCTCTGTTTTCTGAGTTTACGAGATACTGTTTTCTGGAAAAAAAAAAAAAAAAAAGCTCTGTTTTTCTGAGTTTACGAGATACTGTTTTCCGGAAAAAAAAAAAAAAAAAGCTCTGTTTTTCTGAGTTTACGAGATACTGTTTTCTGGAAAAAAAAAAAAAAAAGCTCTGTTTTTCTGAGTTTACGAGATACTGTTTTCTGGAAAAAAAAAAAAAAAAGCTCTGTTTTTCTGAGTTTACGAGATACTGTTTTCCGGGGAAAAAAAAAAGCTCTGTTTTTCTGAGTTTATGAGATACTGTTTTCCAAAAAAAAAAAAAAAAAAAAAAAATGCTCTGTTTTTCTAGTTTACGAGATACTGTTTTCCGGAAAAAAAAAAAAAAGCTCTGTTTTTCTGAGTTTACGAGATACTGTTTTCCGGAAAAAAAAAAAAAAAAGCTCTGTTTTTCTGAGTTTACGAGATACTGTTTTCCGGAAAAAAAAAAAAAAAGCTCTGTTTTTCTGAGTTTACGAGATACTGTTTTCTGAAAAAAATAAAATGTGGCTCTGTTTCTCTGTGTCAGTGGGACAGTGGTCCCTGGTCCAGGCAGGAGCTCCTTCTATCTGTGCTGCTGAAAGCCTCTCGGGGGAGCGTGAAGTTGTTTCCGTTCTCGTAACCGGTTCCGATTACGGATCATGGAACTAGTTTCATTCACAGAAATCAGAACCAAGCCCCGCTTCGTGCACGGATCAAGCCCTTCAACCACACCGGTGCTCAGAGCCTGTAACCCTGCTTCCTGACAGGGCACGACCGCGGTGATGGGAGTTGGCATTAATGAAGTCAAATAAAATGACACTCACCAGCATTAAAGAAAATATACACAGCAGAAGAGTGCAAATGTGGATTCATTTATTTGTCGGACCTGATGGAAAGCATTAGTCAGAACTAGATCCATGGAGGAGCGGCTTGGTGAACCGGTTCATCCCCCCCCAATAACTTTCCATCAGGTCCAGGCGGACAGCTATCCGCTCCCCGGTGTGTAAGCCAGACTGGAGCGGGTGGATGGAGCAGCTCAACTCCACAGAACAGCGGCGCTCGGAGCCTGTAGCCCGGCACCACGACGCGGTGATGGGAGTTGGCATTAATGACTACTACCACTACTAGGACTCCTGCCATGGGGCGGGTGTCCTGTCCCGGTGCATTGGGCCGACCAGGTGAACCAGTGTTGTCCATCGCTGGTGGTCTTGCTCCAGCTGCTCTGCGTCCTCCATGGTAACTCCATGTTGTTGGAGGTCGCCTGCAATGACGTCGAGCCATCGGGTGCGGGACTTGCCTTGTGGTCGTTTCCAGTCTGCGGCCTTTGGGTCAAACTGAAGGATGGCTCTTGTTGGATGGTCAGGAGGGAGGCAGAGGACATGACCGAACCAGCGGGTGTGACGTTGCGCGGCCAGGCTGGATGCTTTGGGCTGGCGTGTGCGGGCTCCAAGCACCTGATTGGAAACCCGCCGGGTCCACCTGATGTTTTTGATGGTTCTGAGAGCCCTGCTATCAGAGCCATCTATTCTGGCAGCCAGAGTCTGGTTTAAGGGCTGTGTTTCCGAGCCATAGAGCAGGATGGAGAGGACGGCAGAGTTGTAGATCCGGAGCTTCGTCCTGCGTGAGATGGTCTGGTGCCGCCACAGTGGTTTCCAGAGATACTACAGAGCTGATGCTGCCAGGGCCCTTCTGCGGGTAATCTCTGGTTTTAGGTCCCTGTTGTCTGTCACCACCCCAGATACACAAAGCTCTTGACAGGTTCTACAATGTCATTACCAAGCTGCAAGGGAGGTGGATCCGGCCCATCACCGACATGCATGAGCTTGGTTTTTGTCCAGTTCACTTGGAGGCCAAGCTTCTCTGCCTCTTCACTGTAACTGCCCAGAGCATCTGTCAGCTGACTGTAGGATGTGCTGAGCAGGATGGTGTCAGCAGCGTACTCCAGGTCCTGGCATTAATGAAGTCAAATAAAATGACATTCACTAGCATTAAAGAAAATAGAAACAACAGAAGAGTGCAAATGTGGATTCATTTATTTGTCGGACCTGATGGAAAGCATTAGTCAGAACTAGATCCATGGAGGAGCGGCTTGGTGAACCGGTTCGTTCCCCCCCCCAGTAACTTTCCACCAGGTCCAGGCGGACAGCTATCCGCTCCCCGGTGTGTAAGCCGGACTGGAGCGGGTGGACGGAGGTCCAGGGGTGGGGGGTGAACCGGGACACCAAGACGCATATTTTCTTTAATCATGGTGAATGTCATTTTATTTGACTTCATTAATGCCAACTCCCATCACCGCGTTGTGGTGCCAGGCTACAGGCTCCGAGCGCCGCTGTTCTGTGGAGTTGAGCTGCTCCGTCCACCCGCTCCAGTCCGGCTTACACACCAGGGAGCGGATAGCAGTCCGCCTGGACCTGATGGAAAGTTATTGGGGGGGGGGGACGAACCGGTTCACCAAGCCGCTCCTCCATGGATCTAGTTCTGACTAATGCTTTCCATCAGGTCCGACAAATAAATGAATCCACATTTGCACTCTTCTGCTGTGTATATTTTCTTTAATGCTGGTGAGTGTCATTTTATTTGACTTCATTAATGCCAACTCCCATCACCGTGGTCGTGCCCTGTCAGGAAGCAGGGCTACAGGCTCTGAGCACCGGTGTAAAGTAAAGTAAAGTAAAGTAAATTTGATTTATAGAGCACTTTTCACAGACAGAGTCACAAAGTGCTTTATCAATTCAAATCAGAATCAAATTAAGTTTACAGAGACCCAACAGAATCCTTCAGGGGCAAACACTTGTGATTGGTGACAGTGGCGAGGAAAAACTTCCCTTTAACGGGCAGAAACCTCGAGCAGACCCAGACTCCTGAAGGATGGCTGTCTGCCTTGACCAGTTGGGGTTAAAGAGAGAGAGAGAGAGTAAAGGAGGAGAAAAGAGAGAGCGATAGAGATATAGAGAGACTGGGGGGGGGGATGACACATGGAGTACGTTATGATGAATACATAGAGTGTAATCAGTCTGTGGTGGTCCTGGGTCAGGTGGGAGACTAAAAAGCCTTTTTGAACAGGAGGGTTTTGAGGTGTTTCTTAAAGCTCTCTACAGAGTCCATGGACCGTAGGTGTAGAGGCAGGTCATTCCATAGACGTGGTGCCACAGCTTTAAAAGACCTGTCACCGCGTGTACTAAAACAGGTCCGTGGAACCATCAGCAGGTGCTGTCCTGAAGACCTCAAGCTACGAGTCGAGCTGTAGGGCTGGATCAGGGAAGCAATGTATGCAGGGGCCTGGCCATGTAGGGCCCGGAAAGTTAGCACAAGAATTTTGAAATGAAGACGATATAGAACAGGGAGCCAGTGGAGAGATTTAAGGATGGGAGTGATGTGGGTTCTCCTGTTTGTGCGGGTCAGGAGCCTGGCAGCAGAGTTCTGGACAAACTGTAGACGGGCCAGCTCCTTCTTGTTTAAGCATGTAAACAGGCTGTTGCAGTAGTCTAAGCGAGAAGATACGAAAGCGTGAACGATCATCTCGAGCTCATTTGTGGACACCATAGATCTGAGTTTGGAGATGTTGCGTAGGTGGAAGAAACAGTTTTTGACTAGGTGTTTGGAGTAGAATTCTAAAGACATGTCCTGGTCAAAGATGACACCCAGATTCCTCAGTTTTGTCTTTACCGAGGAACTCAGGTCTCCAAGGTGATGTTTGATCCCTGGGATTGCACTATCCGGGGCAATGATGAGGGTCTCAGTTTTGCTGGAGTTCAGCTGGAGGCTGTTATCATTTAGCCACTGCTTCAGCTCTGACAAGCAGTTGATTAAGGAACTCAGTTTGTGGGGCTCAGAGGAGTTAAAGGAGCAGTATATCTGGATGTCATCCGCGAATAGATGATAGGAGACATCACTGTACTGTCGGATAATGTGGCCAAGTGGGAGGACATAGAGTAAGAATAGGACTGGTCCCAGGACAGAGCCTTGGGGCACACCACACAGTAGATCCGCTGAGTCAGATTGGAAGTTGTTTATTGACACAGTGAAGCTTCTGCCGGTCAGGTAAGAGGAGAACCAGTCTAGCACAGGACCTGACATCCCTACCAGGTCCCTCAGTCTCTCAATCATTATGGTATGGTCCACTGTGTCAAAGGCCGAGGAGAGATCTAGCAGGACCAAGACCGTGGATTTCCCGGAGTCAGCCGCCATCAGGATGTCACTAGACACTTTTAATAGTGCGGTTTCTGTTGAGTGGCGTTGTCTAAACCCAGACTGAAAAGTGTCATAGATCTGGTGTGTCTCCAGAAAAGCTGTAAGTTGTTTAGACACTGCTTTCTCAAGGATTTTGGCCAATAGGGGGAGCTTTGAAATGGGCCTGTAGCTTTTGAAGTCTGTGGGGTCCAGTGTGGTTTTCTTTAGTTTAGGTTCTATGATGGCCTGTTTGAAGGAGCTGGGAAACAAACCAGTTGTGAGCGACAGGTTAAAAAACTTTATGACCCATGGTCCAATAGTGTCAAAGACACCGACAAGGAGCTTATGGGGGAGGATGTCTGCAGAGTTGGAGGAGGGTTTCGTTTTGGATAAAAGTGCTGAGATGTCCTCCAGTGTCACAGGGTCGAAAGAGGACCAGGTTTGCAGAGGGGGATCAGATAGGGTCAGACGGCCAGAGGGTGGTGGGATATTGTGTTTAATATCCCTGATCTTGTCTGTGAAGAAGTTTAGGAAGTCATTGCTGTCAGCTTTACAGAGCACAGGGGCAGCAGGGACAGCAGGGGACACAATGGACTGGATTGTGTCAAAGATTACTTTGGGGTTTTTCTTGTTTGTGGCTATAAGTTTGTGGAAGTAGCTGGATCTTGCCTCCTTAATCATTTTATTTAATGAGGTTATGAGATCTTTAAGATGTAACCTGTGTACTTCCAACTGGGTTGATTTCCAAAGACGCTCAGTTTTGCGACAAGTTCTCCTTAGGTTTAAGATGTTTTCATTTATCCAGGGACAAGACCACTTACGAGTGACATTAGTTTTCACGGGAGCCACCTGGTCAAGAATAGAGCTGCAGTGTGTGGCAAAGCACTGGATAAACTCATCAACATCGGGACACTCATTAAGAAGACTAGGGTTAAACAGGGCACGGAAATCCTGGGCTGTGGACTCTGTAATGATCCTCCTCTTGGCCCTTCTAGGTGCAGGCTTGGGCTCAAGAGGCACACATAAGTCAAAAAACACACCACAATGATCACTCAAGTGGACATCCTCAACACACACATTTGTGACGTGTAAGCCCAATGAGAAAACCAGGTCCAGGGTATGTCCTTTCTTGTGGGTGGGGCCAGATACATGTTGTTTGAGGTTAAAAGTGTCAGTCATGGCTAAAAGTTCCATTGCTGGGCTGGATGAATTGTTATCGATGTGCAGATTGAAATCCCCAAGAATTAAAACCTTCTCCAGTTTTATTATTGATGTAAGGAAATCACTGAAATCGCTTAAGAAGGCACCAGCAGGGCCAGGGGGACGGTAGATTAAGAAACAGTAAAACACACTGGACGAGCCAATCTTGATCATTTGTGACTCAAATGAGGGAATGAGGGTGTGGTTGAAGGGCTTGATCTGTGCACAAAGCGGGGCTTGGTTCTGATTTCTGTGAATGAAACTAGTTCCATGATCCGTAATCGGAACCGGTTACGAGAACGGAAACAACTTCATGCTCCCCCGAGAGGCTTTCAGCAGCACAGATAGAAGGAGCTCCTGCCTGGACCAGGGACCACTGTCCCACTGACAGAGAAACACAGCCACATTTTATTTTTTTTTCAGAAAACAGTATCTCGTAAACTCAGAAAAACAGAGCTTTTTTTTTTTTTTTTTTCCAGAAAACAGTATCTCGTAAACTCAGAAAAACAGAGCTTTTTTTTTTTTTTTTTCCCGGAAAACAGTATCTCGTAAACTCAGAAAAACAGAGCTTTTTTTTTTCCGGAAAACAGTATCTCGTAAACTCAGAAAAACAGAGCTTTTTTTTTTTTTTTTTTTTTTTCAGGAAACAGTATCTCATAAACTCAGAAAAACAGAGCTTTTTTTTTTTTTTTTTCAGGAAACAGTATCTCATAAACTCAGAAAAACAGCGCTGATTTTTTTTTTTTAACTTATTTTTTCTTGTAATTATGAGATAATTATCTCATTAATTCAGAAAAACAGAGCCGAAATTATTTTTTTTCGTGAATGCAATACGCTTCCGTAGTCTTTTCAATTGCTCTTTGAAAAAAAACAAAACAAAAAAAAAAAACAGTCCCTCAAGATCCGGCTCCCTTCAAGGAGCCATAAATCCCATCCCTAGTCCTTGCTCTATCGGTACAGGGTGACGTTATGGTGTATTTCATCATAACTGTAAAAGTATACACACTTTTGTATCTAATTTTGGAATTTTAAAATCAGATTTTCTTTACATCAAATTTCCCTAAATATTCATAGATTATCAAGAAGCACTCGTTAAAATCACCACTTTGTAATATCAAAGAGCCTCTAAAACAAAGACAGCATGGTGCATGTGGTTGAAAAATAGCGGTGTGAATGGATGATAATGGTAATAAAGGTAATATAAAATAACTAAACAGTGATGTCCATCTCTCATGTATGAAATGATATATGCCCAGATGCATGGGCCACAACATCACCCAAGAATGATACATTTTAATGAAGGATTCAGTGCCATTTCACTCAGTGGGCCTTAATCTGTAATTCTTAAAATAATTTGCTCAATACAATGATTTTTTTTTATAGAGTGCAATTTTATAGAAAGTGGCTTTCTTTATCTTTAAATAGATATATTTCATAAAAGACTAGGTAATCCTTGATGCAGCACACTGTGTTGTGCTACACCTATGACATCCACGCATGCTATTTAATGCTTCTTGATCGTCTTTACTTTGATGTAAAACTCTAGCAAGCATTTATTTGAGAGATTCTATATGTTGCACCTGGTCTCTAAAGTACAGTCACAACAGATCTTGGTCTCAACTATACTATAATTTCTTAGGTCCTTAGCAATAAAACAGGCTACGGCTGCTGTGATTACCTTGGACTTCATTGGTTTGTGGCAAGTTTTGGCTGGAGAAGTCTTTAATATTCTAGTCTTGTGTGTTCTTGTTTGTGCTTGTTTGAGTGCATTTCAGAGCCTTTATGGCTGCCATAAGTCTCACCATGTAGTGTCACCAGGTGAGTGTTAAGATTTGTTGTGCTACCGCTGTACTTAATTGCTATTCTATAGAGCTTACAAAGAGTCAGCATTTTATCCAACTTTCCTTCCTTTATACTGTATGTCTTACAAACTTTGGATTTTACATTTTTATGGTGGTGTACACTGCAGTAATGTTTTTGGAGATGTTGTCTACATATACTAACGCCAACATGAGTTTGATATGACACTGGCACAAGACCAGAGATGCAGTGCGGAATTAGCAACGCAATTTTAGTTTACTTGAACTTTACAAGTACATTGTTCAGTACCTGGTATTTATAGACTGATACCAGTAGATTGAGTCCATGTAAACTGGCAATTTTTACATATATACTTACATACATACTGATATATGTATATATATATATATATATATATATATATATATATATATATATATATATATATATATATATATATACATATATATATATATATATATATATATATATGTATGTATGAATATATATATATATATATATATATATATATATATATATATATATGAATTTGTTATATTCACCCCCCCTTTATGGTGCCCCAGGTTAAACTTCTCAAATTTATTTCATAAAAAGATGGTGTATTTTGAACCTGAGATAATACAGAATATCACTGTATGCCAACACAGAAGACATGTTTAATGATAAACCAAACTGACCAGCTGGTGGTGATGCAAAATATGGAAATATTCCCTTAACTCTAAATTGGGTACATTTCAAGCAAAACCAAAAATGTAAACTGAGTTAGAAATTAAAAGTTCATTTAGTCACTTACTCAAGATAAACACACTGAGGTTTTTGTCCTCAATGTAGGTAAAACTATATCTGATGTAGCTGATATAAATAAGAGCTTTTGGGTCTTCTTTTATGCTGTGAAATGTCTGGTGTTAATTAACATTACAGCACAAGTGTGAATGGGCAGCACTCAGCTCCATAAAAAAATAAAGCACAGGATTGATTTTTTTTAATATTATATTTTGCCAAGACAAAAGCCTGTGACCCACTGAAAACAGGTTTGTGACTCACTTTTGGGTCACAACCCACCAGTTGACAATCACAGGTCTAGATATCTTAATCCAAATCCTTCTGTGGAAATGCACATTTTGCAACTTTTTAAAAGACCATGTCAAATTCAGTTATTGTTTTAAAGAAACACAGCCACTGTCTGATTTCTGATTTGTCTCTATTGCTGTTGATCTAGAGATTTTTTTTTTTTTTTTTTTTTTCTGCACAGTATCATTTTCGCTGTATTTCTATAAACCAGGATAGGGTAGGGCATGGTAAATGTGCCTTGCTTTGTAGCTCACTCCATTGAAAATGGGAACAGGAAAGTGATGAGGCCAGTATGTTGTAGGGGTGAAAAGACGAGAATAGGGTTCAGAAAGTTGTACAGAAATTTCCAGTCCGTTGATCAATTTCATCTTTCTCCTTTTACTCATCTGTCACTTGAAGTGCTCTCTATAAACATGCGTTTCTGTCTAAGAGAAGGCCATTGTGAAGTTGTCTGTGGTGAGTATCTGAGGTCCAGATATGATTACACTGTTTGGATCTAACATTAGGACAGAAGTGACCAAAGAAAAGCTGAGTGCAGAAAGGCCAGCTGGAATCTTTGATACCCTGGAAAGCATCTCTTCATGAGTTCAAAGTGTTGGTTATTGTGGAAAAAATGGAAAAGGCACTATTGATTCACTTTAATGTGCATAGTGCATTGTGTAGATGTTCATTTTACTACTTTGTGCTTCTTTGTAGATATGGTTGTAGTGTAAATTAGACTTTTCATGCCATACTGCTGAACATTATAAACTCTTCAGTACATATTTCAGCAATTTTCAACCACTCTTTTTCAAATGTAAACTTTTATATTAATGCAGCAAAAACTCAAGGGGTAACAGAAGAGAGAGAAAAACATCTGGGACATGGGAAGCTCCAAATGATTTTGACTGAATTAGCTTCAGTACAGCATTAATTGTACTGTGTAGGATAAAGTTGAAACTATAGGCGTCAACTCAGTTTAAAAGTACACAAACTTTCTATCTAGGTCTCTGCTCAGTCAGTATTGTGGAAAGAGTCTACTGAACAGTTTTAGCCACTTTAGAGGTGCTTATGGTGGCAGTTTGCAGCTTCAAAGGTTGACTTCTATCTCAAGGGCAACCGTAATTCTAAGAAGACACACTTGCCCACATGCAGAGACCTACAAACACACACATTTTTCAGACAAGCAAACGTGTGTAGTTGTAAACAAACACACACACACACACAAACACACACACACACACACACACACACAATTCATAGTACAGTAATAGAACTCTAATAGGGTTTTCTTTGCCAGATGCATCCTGTTGTTACTGTTTCTCTGCACTGCATTCACTCATCTCACTTTTCCACCCAGCCTTGGTTTTGGGGCATCAAATCAAGGACATTACATGTGAGAATATATATATATATATATATATATATATATATATATATATATATATATATATATATATATATATATATATATATATATTTATATGGGTGTGAAGATATAGTTGTAAAGCTGTGTAAAGTGGGAAGAACATACAGTAGAGGTGAGAAGGGGAATAAAGGACTAAAGAAGAGAAAAGGAAGATGAGGGAGGAAAGCTGAAAGGTGTAAAGTGAAGTGAGGGAAGAAGTTTCATGTGCTAGGTGACAACTCGGAGATGGAAGGAAAGAAAGTTGCTGTGATGCAGACCAAAATAGCATAAAGCTACTGAGAGGGCGACACAAGACTAAAGGAGATAAAACAGATGAAACTACTTAGTTTGTCATATAGATGAAATTACATTCATGTATTCATTTCAATGTAACACTGTACAAATGTTGTTTTTTACCAATATGCTAATAGCTATTAGCTACATACTTACACATTTAGCAGCAGCTGCTGCCAAATGTGTAAATAAGTATGACCAGAGAAAGTTCTGTTTTAGATGATCTTTTTTGGCTGCTCATTGTTCACTAGTATTGCCTCTTTGCTCTAACATAAAGAGTGATATTTAGCTGAAATTACCTTTATATATTTATTTTAAAATGAGATGAAATCACACATTGTTTTTGTACTGTAAGCTGATAACAGCCAAATACATACGATGACTGAAATTCTGAGTCTCACATGGTTTATCTCACATTTTTATCTCATTACTTGTTTGAACTGTAAATGACTGCGCAACATCTCCCAATTAAATGCCGCTTGTTACTTTGTTTGCAGTGAATTCCACCATTTGCAGGTGCATTACATGCTATTGTTATATCTCATTTGTTCAGGTTTTGCTCCTGCAAAAGCCACATCATCCTTTTGTGAATCTGGCCAAATGTTTAGTAGCATAGTGTTTTGTGTAGTAGAGAGTTTTGTTAAAGTGAAAACAGGCTACAACCAAGTGTCAAGGCTCATATAATTTCAGGTTTCTTCTGTGTATTTCCCTGGTAAAGATAGCCAGGAAACCAAAGTCCTATCACATGTCTGCGTCCACCAAACCCCTGTTATTTTTGTTTTGTTTTGTTTTGTTTATTTTTTCCTATGAAAGCGGTAAAGATCAGGTATTCCAATTGTTCTACTAAATGTAACTAGAACTTACTAGTATGCTTGATGTAAACGGTATCATTTGATGTAACATATTGCTGTATCAAGGGTTTATCTTATCTCTGTATAATAAAACCTGCACAACATTGCTCTGTGTTAATTATCCTAAATGTGCTGTGACTCAGTCTTTTTCAAACAGGAAGGCATGCAGACCATCAGGGCATACAGTAATACTACCACCTCTGTTTTCCACAGCCAGGGCACCCTACATTATTCAGCCATGTCAAGCTGTGGAAGGAGTAAATCTCTGACGACCGTTTCATGGGGAAATGTTGTGTCTGACCTCTGAATCTAGAGGGCAACTTTGCTCCCATTGGCCCCTCTATGTGGTGCATGACGGGATGGGGTCAGAGGTTGCAGCCAAGCTCTGTGGCTGGCGGAGGGAATGAGGTTGTGATTGATGTGGGAATGCAGCCAGGTCAAGCCCTACCCTCTCCATCATGAGGTTAAGGCTGGAAGTGTGATGCGATATAATGTACGTACACACAATGCATCTGTCCACGTAACGCGCTACATGTACACCTGTGCTAACAGAGGCCTTTTCCACTAACCTTCTATTCAGTCTTCCTACTCCCTAATGTGTCCATCAATCATCCTGTCTGCTACTGACGCTAATCAACTCTGACAGCCAAAACTCACCGCTCTCTGCTTTCATTCTTTCGTTTCTGTCTCCTCATCCTTCCATCTTACTTAACCCCCATACTCACTCCCTCTCTATTTATCTGCCTCTCTCCTGCCTGTCCTTGTTGTTCCTCGACAGTCACGCCACAACAACGGGTGACATTGAAGAGATTATTGTATTTCTATCTCACTGTTTTCCGACAGCGGGGAGCAAGCTTTCTCAATGACTCAATTAAAGCAGAATTACAAGCTAGCTAACAATCAAAGATCTGACACAATTGCTTTCACGTGGTGATTTTATGTAAACTAACATGATGTTCCCCTCGTTTCGCTCTTCTCGCCTCCTCTATCTACTTTGCTGTGGGTGAGTATGCCAGCGGGATGCCATATCCAACTGGAGATAGAAAATGAAGTCAAATCACATCAAACTGCAAGGAATTGAATGCTCACAGTCATGGACATTCATTTCAGAGTCATATTCTAAATAATGCAAATTGCTCAGATCACAGCAACTGCAGCAGAGCAAATTACGGCAGATGCTTTAAAAATATTATTTGGTTTAATTCCACAATCAAAGCCTTGTTAAGAATTTCAAATGATCTGCTCTGCTTCTTTCTTTTTCACCCTCTTTTCCACTGTTCTCCACCTTTTACCTTTTTTTCACTCCCCTTTGAAGTTCAATGCTTTTTCTCGATTGCATTCGATAACTCCCCATTAGGAATTAGTGCTCCTGCGGCATTGCTGTAAGGGGTTAATAGCCACATAGACCTTGACCACAGAGGCCTTAATGGAAGCAGGAACAGGTTCAGCAAAGGTTGTGGGACTTGGATAAAAACCTGACACCACTTATAGAAGCTCACACAGCAAGAGAAGTGCATGTACAATTAAGAGCCATTTTCATCTCCAGCTCCTCCAGTTCACTCAGTCAATAATACTTGATTGAAAAACGCAATTTGTATGAAGCTTCCTGCATATGAACAGCAGGAAGGAAATTAATGAATTTAACCCCCCCCCCTTATTTATCTTTTCCTTGCCTTCCATTACTGTTCTTCCCTCGCTCTGCAAAACTTCAAGCTCATCTCTAACTCAGTCCGCGATGAAAAATTTATTTATTTTATGCCAATCAGTGTAAATGTTCACCGATATTAATTTGCATGCATGTGTATGAGCACGTGCCACACATGCATGTGCTAAAAAAACACACGATAGAAGCTCTCTTGACTTTCAGTCACTTCCCATCCCCCTACCCCATTCCTTCACTTCCCTCTGTGTAATAAAAATGTTAATTGAAACAAAGTCTGCCAAGAGATATGTGATTATGTGTGTATGAGTGTGAATGACAGTGTGAAGTCAGGATGTGTTTGCGGATTTAAGAGCATTATTTTCCCACACATACTTGCATCTTTCTGGGAATACTTCAGGTTGCCAGTGGATGTGTGTGTGTGTGTGAGGCTGACGCAGCTCATGGCAGTGCTCTGTGATGCCGAGGTAGAGAGTTCAGGCTCAGCGAGGAAAGTCATTAATTTTTATCTGCTCTGACGATTCAACTGTAACTTCACAAATAACAGGGTTCAAATTGACGTACACACCAATAGACACACAAACACGCCATCACATATGACCGCACACATAGACCCTTGCAGACAAATCATTTCCACAAGAGTATAGGTTTGTTTTGCTAACTCTAACCTTTTAACATCCACTAGATCACAGACAACCCATTTTAGTGTTAAGCTTTTGGCAAAAGAATGTGAAATGCTTTTAAAGAGGTACCATCTTCTGGTTTGGGTTTAACATATGTTGAATAGTGTTTCCTGTGGAATTAATCTCTTGGTGCAACAGTGTGTCATCTACAGGGGGTTCTGTCTTATTCAATAAGTAGGCCTACATGACCTATTTTGGTCCAATCCACAGATTAACACTATGCTAAATTTTTTTGAAACACTCACCATTCGTTGTAGCAGCTGCTCAGTGTTGGAAAAAAATGCCTTCACACGCTGATCTTCCGATTACCTCAGAAAGGTAAGGTGTCACAAATTATTTTTACCCCATATTATTTTTGTACTTCCAATGTTTTCGCATATGCGCACTATGTGGGTAAATTTGGTACAGCACACAGCGTGCTGCTTTTACACCTGTATTATTTTACCCCCATTAACTGTGTAGTTTGAATATCCAAATAAAGTGAAATTTACTATAGTAGAAGATAAACAGGGTAAATTCAGCATGACAGGTTTCACTACCGGATGTTTCCATTCAAAAGAATGCAGCTGCACATGCTCCAAACCATCGGGCAATAATTCTTAGGGGGCAAAAAAAAATATGGGGCTAAAAATTGTACAGCGGCATGGAGCAGCGCAGCCTTGTATTGAAAATAGTAGGCCTATTATATATTACTATCACATTCTAAAAGAAGTGGAGTTGATAAAATGGGGAGCAGAGCTAAGCTTACTGATGTAATACACAGATTAGGAAGAAATATAATGGCCCTCATTTTGTTTTGTATTGACATCAATGTGGACCATAGATTTTTACACAGGTCTGAACATGACGGTTTATTGTGACCCACTGCCATTCTGTGTCGATATCCACTGAACTCCGGTCCGTCTGATCAGAGTCTGTCACCGTGTTATGGCGGGGGGGTGGGGGGTTAACTGGTTGGGTCTGACCGGGGACTGGCAGAGTGGAGCCAGGCCACAGTAAGAACTAGACCGACCTTGTTCGTGTGTGGTCACAGCCGGATCTGGTTCTCCTGCCCCCCTCCGTGAATGGACTTGTCCACGAACCACCTGTAAGCCCATTGTAATTAAAAAAAAAAAAAAAACCTCAAAAAGTATTGGTCACATCAATAAGCTGTTTTCGCTTGTCTGATCCTTGATCCAAAATACATAAGTAGTCCACCAGGCAAAGGCTAGCTCTGTCCAGTTTTTCAGTTATAAAGCAGATACACATACATGCCTGGATGCATGCATAGAGGTCACTTGGCTTTTATAACATAGATACATATGTATATTAAGTCTATTGTGACAGTGAAGATTTTTTTGTATCAAATGTATGGTGAGGCGCCAGCGATTTTGTGATTAAGGCAAAACCTTAAATGCAGAAGCACTGCTGAAACACAATTTACATTAGTCAAACATGGCTCAGATGTCACCCTTACCCAGTATGTGAGTGGATGCTACAAGGTTCAATTGAATGATTGTCCTATTTTTCAGCAGGCTCTGCAAAGACAAGTCAAAACATCAATGTAATACGTCTTCAAACCACTACATACCACTTTACATCTGTATCTCAGAGGTTTCCATTTTTTCACTTTCTGTTTTTTTTTAGGAAGAAATACATAGATTAACTGATGGTGGTCCTGAAAAAAAAAAAAAAAAAAGACTGAACAATACAAATCAATACAAAAATATAAACGTGACATCAATACAAAAGAAAATCTTTATGCAAATGTAATTATGAAAGCACATTTTTTTCCACAACACTCAGTGGCCTAACTAATTATTTTAACAGATGTTTGAAAGTAACGCTACATGACTTGAATGAGCAGCTCATTTTCATCTACTCTTCAGCTGTTTTTTTTTTTTTTTTTTTTTCTATTTTGGTTTATTTTATCTTACTGAAAGAGCTTTTTGGGCTGTCCTCACCACAGTTTTGAAGGGCATCAGTCTCTTGCAACAGTTTTAAAGAGCACATACAAAGCATTAGTTTTTATATTACACAACACAAGATTGCTCAATAAATCCCTTGTTTGGTACGGAATACCAAAAGATTTAGACAATTTACATTTATGTTTACACATACTGTACTGTTGTTCACTTAATGTAATATATTTCATACTGTATTCAAGTTTGGTAACGTATAAAACACAGACCCTATCATTAAACTCCAAAAAAGAGCTATTAGTATATTAAATACAACTGGTTATCATGAGCCCATCAGTCATTGTATAAAAAAACCCCTGCAAATACAATTTTCAAGTTTAGAACAAAAAACTTCCAGTTTGTGTTATTGTCTTAGTATCACTGTTAATTTTGTTCACTCTAAAAAATTTTTCCAAGTGGTTCTCACCCCATCTTGTCACTGTTTGACATCTTGTTCAAAGGCCACATGGTTTTCTTCACCATGGGAGACAGATCATATCTCTATAATCCAGTACATTGCTATCTTTGACATAACTCCATAGTCTTTATTTTCAAAACTAAAGATAGCTTTAGGTCATTTTTAACACTTGAAAGTATAAATACTTCTTACAGCATATCCATTTAAAACCAAATTTTGTTCAAGTAGATTTCATTGGAAAGTATTAAAAGTAAATTTTATTTGTGAGAGTGCCAGGTTGGGTGTGGATCCTGTGCCACATATTAAAGTATCGATAGCATAATAGTAAGAATTCACATTAGAAATGTTTTAATCAATATTATTTATATAGAGAATGAACAGAAGACATCTTAGGACCAACCTTTGAGGCATCCCTTTGGTTAGACTGAGAGAACCAGATGTAAAACCTGCCTTTACACAGTGTGTCTTATTTAAGAGGTAATTAGCAAGCCAGTTGAGGATGTGAACAAGTAGGGCAAAAACTAAGTTTTTGGCTGCTTATTAATCATTGGATACTGTCTGTAAAATAATCATTGGTCTATATATGTATACAACAGAAATAAAATTACATTGATATGATTATTTCAATTTGTTCATTTATTCCTTGATTCTTCATATTGATTTAAGTTGTTGTCTAAGTTGGTTTGATCAGCATGTGTACACCACCTCTGCTGTTTTTCACCTCTAGAAATTTCCACCACAAAGAACAGTTAGAATGTTACACTCCCAGAGTGACAGCAACCCTGTTAAAAACATGCTGAAGTATTTGTGTTCTCATTTCCTTGGCCAGGAATTCACATTTACTGTAGGTGCAGCAAATGTAGAACCACAGAGTCCAATAGACCTCTGTGTTTATGTTCTTGTTTACTTCACCTCTCTAGATTTGTGAAAGCAGTGATATAAATCTGTGGAATGTGTTTCAGCATGTAAGTGCACAGTGTGACTGCATGTAAAACCTACTCCCATCGCAATTTACAAATGTATTTGTGATATATGTAAGCTGCATAGGAGTGCTGCTGTTGCTGCCCTACTGTTATAGAAAGCAAATATACAGCAAATTGAAGCTGCATTCTTCTCTCAGTGGTTAGTAGGCACAGGTTATGGTCCATGAATCGGCTGACTGAGATGTAATTCTTTGTCACTATGTACTGAGTTTAGTTTTACTCTCAATTATGCTTGAAAGCTTTGGCCAAAGGCTAAAGACCACTGGTGGAAGGAGTTGTGATTAGTATAACAGAGAAAGCAGAGGTATAATACTGGCCCTAAAATAGCTGAACACTAGAACTTTAAGATAAGATAAGATAAATGCACTGGGTATTTTAAGTATTTAACTTAAAATACTGTCTACTAGAAACCATTAATTCATTTCCAAACCATTTAATCAGGGCTGACATGTACAGATGGACAACCTTTCACTCAGCTCACATTCACACCCACGGGGGATTTAGATTGACCAAATAACCTATTAAGGTGCATGTCTTTGGATAGTGGTGGGAGCCTTTAGTACTGTTGAGTTTTCAATTACTTTGTGTGCTCTTACACGGTGGGGCTTATCTGGCTGTGTGACAATTAAGCGTGCATGTGTACAGACAAAAGAATTAAATAAAAGAAGTTCCGATTCTGTTCCGAGAACACACATTAACCTGTCATCATGATATATTTGTAAGTACTGACTTTTCACACAGAATGGCTGCACCAACAGGTTATGGGCCCATTTCATGTACCAGGACAGAGTCAGGAAGCCGATGGGGAATATTATGCTTTGACAGAGATGAGAAAAATTACGAACTATGGGAAACAATGGTTCTGGGGGACCTGGTCTACTAAGTCTGAAGAGCACAGTAGTAATGATGATGATGCCGAAAAGAATGAAAAAGCATATGTCAAATTGATTCAGGTTTTGGATGATAGAAGTATTTTCCTGATAATGCAGCAAATGATAGGAGAAAAGCGTTGAAAATACTGAGAGAGCATTATGCACATAAAGGAAAGCCACGTATGATTAGCCTGTACACAGAGCTAACATTGCTCCAGAAAGGCACTAGTGAGATTGTTACAGACTATATTATCTGTGCAGAGACTGCTATAACTGTCTTTAAGAAATGCAGATGAAGCGCTAAGTGAGGAGTCACTAATTGTAATGATCCTGAAGGGATTGCTGATCTCATTTAAACTGTTTCCAATTAATATAACCCAGAGTGACAAGGAAATAACATTTGGTGAATTCAAAACTAAGTGACAAAGTTATGAAAGCACAGAAAAGTTTGCCACCAGTCAAGTTGATGACAACATAATGAAGGCAAGAATGAAGGATGTAGACAAAACAGGCATAGGGATGACATTAACCTACTACAACTGTGGCTGCAAGGGACAGAAGGCACAGGAATGCACTGCTGACAGAAAAGAGCAGAAACAGTTTTGTAGTTTGTGCAAAAGCCACACTCATGAATACACAAACTGCAGAAAGAAAGAGAGACAATGTAAAAGAATGACCGACCCTATTATTTCAACACAGTCAGTGATGAAAAAGATCATAAATGTCATGAGTGTTATGATATTTGGACATGGCATGAAATTCTTGGCCACTGTAATTATGAAGATGTGTTCAAACATCAAAAAGTTACAGAAGGAATGAAAATCAAAGGTAAAGTTGATAAGTCAAGCCTAAACTATGAGGTTTGTACAAAAGAAAAGTTTGCTCAGACTAGAAACAGAGAGCCTGATAAAAGAGCTAAAGCAAAACTTTGGCTTGTACATACAGATTTAGCCGGTCCCATAGAACCAGAATACTTTCTGAAATCAAAGAATGATGTTTTCAGAGCCGCTGAAAAATTCTTTGCGGATATGTCTCCTTATGGCAAAATGAAATGCAATAGGTCAGAAAATGGTACAGAGAAAGCAGGAAATGAGTTCAGTCACTACTCAGGAGAAACCTCATTAGGCATGAGAGTTCAGCACCTTATTCACCACATCAGAATGGTACCGCTGAAGAGCATTGGAGAAGACCGTTTGAAATGGCAAGGTGCATGTTGCTTGAGAGTAATATGCCAAAGAAATTGTGAACATACGCTGTAATGACTGCTGCAGCGATCTGCAACAAGTGCTATAACAAACATGTTGGTCGGACTCCATACCAAATGTTAACAGGAAGGAAACTGAACCTACCAAATATGAAAAAAAAAAAAAAAAGTTTGTTTTGAAGACAAACTAAACAATGGAAATCTAGACTTGAGATGTGAAGAAGGGACTTTTGTAGGTTTTGATAAGAGCAGCCCATCATATCTAATCTACTACCCGGACAGAAACAAAGTCATGAAACACAAGTTGGTTAAGTTCATTACAAAGAGTGTAGCTGAACGCCAAACCCAAACAGATCTGGAAATGAATGCTGATGTTCATGGGGAGAGATGTGAATCCCCCATACCAAAATTTGATCTTGCAATTAAGAGGGCATGTGTAACAGCAAAAGTAATACATTTCAATCTAATATTCTGCTCCCATTGCCTGGAACAACCTACAGAAGGACATTAAACTGAAGGAACTGGTCTCTTAATACATTCAAAGTCATTTTAAATGAGTGGGAAAAGGACAAATGTACGTAGATGTTTTTCTAATTGATTGAGTTGGGTTCGGCTTTGAGATGCTTTTAAGGAACATTGTTATTATACTTTTAGTACCTTTTAAAATAATGGTGATGTTTTATATGTACAGTGCAGGCCAAAAGTTTGGACACACCTTCTCATTCTTCGCATTTTCTTTATTTTCATGACTATTTACTTTGTAGATTCTCACTGAAGGCATCAAAACTATGAATGAACACATGTGGAATTATGTACTTAACAAAAAAGTGTGAAATAACTGAAAATATCTCTTATATTCTAGTTTCTTCAAAGTAGCCACCCTTAGCTCTGATGACTGCCTTGCACACCCTTGGCATTCTCTTGATGAGCTTCCAGAGGTAGTCACCTGAAATGGTTTTCACTTCATAGCTGTGCCTTGTCAGGGTTACTTAGTGGAATTTCTTGCCTTATTGATGGGGTTGGGACCATCAGTTGTGTTGTGCAGAAGTCAGGTTGATGCACAGCTGACAGCCCTATTGGACAACTGTTAGAATACATATTATGGCGAGAACCAATCAGCTAAGTAAAGACAAACAAGTGGCCATCATTACTTTAAGAAATGAAGGTCAGTCAGTCTAGAAAATTTCAAAAACTTTGAATGTGTCCCCAAGTGCAGTCGCAAAAACCATCAAGCGCTCCAACGAAACTGGCTCACATGAGGACCGCCCCAGGAAAGGAAGACCAAGAGTCACCTCTGATGCTGAGGATAAGTTCATCTGAGTCACCAGCCTCAGAAATCGCAAATTAACAGCAGCTCAGATTAGAGACCAGATGAATACCACACAGAGCTCTAGCAGCAGACACATCTCTACAACAACTGTTAAGAGGAGACTGCGTGAATCAGGCCTTCATGGTCAAATAGCTGCTAGGAAACCACTGCTCAGGAGAGGCAACAAACAGAAGAGATTTATTTGGGCCAAGAAACCCAAGGAATGGACATTAGACCAGTGGAAATCTGTGCTTTGGTCTGATGAGTCCAAATTTGAGCTCTTTGGATCCAACCGCCGTGTCTTTGTGCGACGCAGAAAAGGTGAACGGATGGATGCTACATGCCTGGTTCCCACCGTGAAGCATGGAGGGGGAGGTGTGATGGTGTGGGGGTGCTTTGCTGGTGACGCTGTTGGGGATTTATTCAAGATTGAAGGCAACCTGAATCAGCATGGCTACCACAGCATCCTGAAGTGACATGCCATTCCATCCTGTCTGCGTTTAGTTGGACCATCATTTATGTTTCAACAGGACAATGACCCCAAACACACCTCCAGGCTGTGAGGGATATTTGACCAAGAAGGAGAGTGATGGAGTGCTGCGCCAGATGACCTGGCCTCCACAGTCACCGGACCTGAACCCAATCGAGATGGTTTGGGGTGAGCTGGACCGCAGAGTGAAGGCAAAAGGGCCAACAAGTGCTAAGCATCTCTGGGAACTTCTTCAAGACTGTTAGGAAACCATTTCAGGTGACTACCTCTGGAAGCTCATCAAGAGAATGCCAAGAGTGTGCAAAACAGTCATCAGAGCTAAGGGTGGCTACTTTGAAGAAACTAGAATATAAGATATGTTTTCAGTTATTTCACACTTTTTTGTTAAGTACATAATTCCACATGTGTTCATTCATAGTTTTGATGCCTTCACTGAGAATCTACAATGTAAATAGTCATGAAAATAAAGAAAATGCAAAGAATGAGAAGGTGTGTCCAAACTTTTGGCCTGTACTGTATGTTCTTATCAGTTTTTAGTTTGTTTTTAGTACTGACTTTCATTGTGTTTATTTATATTAATGTGGATGTATGGCTGTGATTTCCTTTTTGTGTAACTTCTGCTGCTGTCTTGGCCAGGACACTCTTGAGAAAAAAAAAAAGATTTTTAATCTGAATGAGCTTTTTTCCTGGTTAAATAAAGGTTAGCATTATAATAAAAAAATAAATAAAAGAAGTTCTGGTTCAGTTCTCAGAAAACACTCGGTGATGGTTCCATATGATTAATCCGTCATCATGATATATCATGAGTACCGGCTTTTCAGGCAGAATGGCTGTGAAAACAAGTTCCCAGAGCAAAGCCACACAGAAAACATGCACCACCACCCAACTACTAGCATATGCTCAATCAATCAATCAATCAATCAATCAATCAATCAATCAATCAATCAATCAATCAATCAATCAATCAATCAATCAATCAATCAGTTCAGGAAAGTGAGGAGACCATTCTTCTCAGTCTTTGAGGGTTTATGAAGTGAACTGTTTAATACAATGACATTCACATATATTACATTTTTGTGTAGTATAAATGCAGTAGTGTAGGCACAGTCTACACTGGGACCTCTTGGTTCTTATTGTAACAATAAAGTAACACAATGGCTCCTAAAAGTTTGAGCAGTTATGGTTTGACTTAAGAGGCAATCAGGAGCAATGTGGTCATTATCGATAATATTGAATTGGTAGAGAAAATACTTGTGCATCATATATTATTATTGTGCAAAACGCAAGATGATAGAAACTGCTAAATGTGGAAGTGTAAACCACAAATGTAGAGGGTCCATGTAGTCACTTACGTCTATTGGCTGTTTGCAGCTGATAAGCCAGTAAATCAACGTTGAGTGACTAAAGAGACACTTTGTGTTGTACCTCAACACACAATATGTGGACATTTGTTTGTTTAATTAAGGAATTTTAATGTTTGAAAATACAGTAATCACAGTCTTCATAGGGTCTGCATTCTGCACACCAAAAAGAAAACATGATGAGAAATTAAGCAATGTTTTACAAGTACAAAATAAACCCAGCATGAGAGCAGACATTTGAGGTTGATTTAAACTTTTCAACATGAGGAAATAAACAAATCTTCAAAATGTACTTTTGACAAAGAGGTTGTGTTTTTTGTTTGTCTTTATTTGTTAGTTTGTATGTTTATCAGCATGATAATACAAAAGCAGCTGCATAGGTTTTCACAAATGAATAAACAGTGGGGTATGGTCCAGGAAGGAACCCATTAAACTTTGAATCCGATTCACTGAAAGAGGCAGATCCTTTTTGCAAGTCCAACACACTATTTTGTTGGATCACCTTTACGTTTAAGCTTACAGCACACATTCTCCTTCATGTTTTGATAAGCTTAAACTCCACAGTTTTACATAAGCTGTATGTTTTGGCAAAAATTGATAACAGCTTTAGCTGTGAGCTTGTGTTGATGACAGGACATTCAGACTACTGTATGAAGTCTTCTCTAGCAGATATCACAGATTCTCAATGGGGTTCAGGTCTGGGCTCTGTGGTGGCCAATTCCTGTGTAAAATCTGGTCATTCAGTACATTCAGGTAGTCTATACTGACCTCATTTTATGTACAGTATGAACTAACAGAAGCAAGTCTAGATCATAACACTGTTCCCACAGGTGTGTACTGTAGGCACTAGGCATGATGGGTAATTATTTCATCCGCCTCTTTTCTCACCCCGATATTTCCATCACTCTGGAACAGGGTCAATCTGGACTCATCAGACCACATGACCTTTTTCCACTGAAACACAGTCAAATCTTTATGCTCTCAGCAAATCTCTTAAGTTATCTTCACATTGTGTGTGTGGACATGCTCTTATTTTTCACTATTAAACATGGTAAAAAGGGTTTGTGATTTTTTTAATAAAATGATGTCATCAAATAATTCATTAATCTGGAATCACAATCATTTAAGATTTTTTTCTGACCACTTTTTCTGAGCATTTCTTCCTGGGAAATGATAGTTCACCATTGTCCTTCCAGCATATATTTATGCATTGGACAGTTTTTAACCCAGTTTTAATATTTACAGCATTCCTTACCTCCTTACACGCAGGCCAATAACCTGACCTTTCTGAGTTCCATCTTTTCCACATCCGTATCTTCACACAGTTTAAGAGATCAGAGGCTGCTCACTGCGTCAGCTTGGGCTGAATATCTTGTAGTAGCTGAAACATATTTTCACTTTGACTGCAGACTTATCCAAATGGAAAGACATGAACTACTTGATTCGTTAAATCCAGGTGGATTTTTTTTTAGTTTTTCTCTGCTTTTGGCCAGGCTTTGTACCTTCAGTTCAGTTCAGCTTATTGCCATTTGCAGTAGAAAACCACATTGGAAAAAAGGTGCAATGAGCTCAAAGTGCACAGTCAACATTTAAATAGACACACAATACACAAATCTGAAAGACGCACATGAAACATTAACACTGTCATGGTAAAAACACAATTAAGAGCAAATAAATATGGAACATAAACACTGTTGTAACAACAACATAATAAAACATAACGTGTATGCACTTGAAAACCAAAAGCTAAAGTTTTTACATATACAAACAGAGGGACGGATGGACAGATGAACAGTGTGCCCCCCCACCCCACCCTGGACCTCAATCCGTCATCAATCTGGACCTGAGTAATAAGTCAACAAGTAACACGACGGACCTGTATGTGGAGAACGTGTCGATAACGCTGTGACAAAGTGAAACTGAGCACCCCTCACCTTATCATTGACTTGCTGCTCCCTGTAATAAACTAAACTAAAATGTAAACGGTGCATAAAAACATCTCCCAGGGGAGATAAAACAGGCGGCACTTCACAACAAGACACTACAGGTTTTCAGTACAAGTTTGGTTCACAAGAACATTGTCCGTACTCAAAAGTTCATTTATAAGAAAACACACACTTCCTCCTTTGGTTTTCCCAGTGCGCTCTCTCACAGAGAAGCCCTGTGGCTGGAAGGTGGAATCAGTCACGCCACTGTGGAGGCACGTCTCCGTCAGGCAGAACACAAAGCAATCTCTGGCCTTGGGTCTGGATGCAGTTCATCAGGTCATCTGTCTTGTTCAGCAGAGACTGGACGTTTCCCAGGTAGATAGACGGAAGAGGGATCTTGGAGGAGTGACTGTGAAGCTTAACGTGCAGTCCTCCCCTCTTTCCCTGGTGTCGCGTTTTCGGTGCTGGTGGCATGTGGTGTCTCCACCCAGTCTCCTCACTCTGCTCTTGGCCTCTGTGACTTGACTCTTGGCCTTGAGTGGGGCATACATTGAAATCATTGCACCTCACTTCAGGGATCACATGTGAAATTCCACAAACTTCATCCCGAATCCTTAGAAGTGACTCACAATCATATTTGACAGTAGCAAATGCTTCATAAACAGGCACAGACAGCACAAGACTGTCTTGTTCTTGTGACCTCTCTCAGCTAGTCTGCGACTTCACACCCCTCCACCTCAAATAACAGGAAGGAGAATCTCGCCTCCCTTTAGCAGAATTTTTAAAGTTCAGATTGAGGGAAATCTTAGACTTTCCATTTCATTTTTTTTCTACCTAGAGCTGGGACGTGTTTTACATGTTTAGCACTGATAAAAAATGAGTGATGGGATGATTTCAAAGGCAAAGAAAGACTCAAAGCCCTTTAAAACTCGTTTTAAAACTCCCCTCCCCCTCTATCTCTGATCTAAGGGGAGATGAAAGCAGTACCCTAATGCTTGCTAAGTGACATTTCTCCATCTCTGATCTGTGTTACCCATGCAGACAGACAGGGGAATAAAAACACAAAGTTAGCATCAAGGATTTTCTCTCCCTCCCTCCTTTCCCTTGCATGTTTTGGTGTTCGTTTTTCCTCTCCATGCATCTGTCTGTTCCCTATCTCTTCACTTTGACATTTGACTGCACGCACATCCCTCTTATTTCAAATCTTTTACTTCCCCAAATCAGATGTTTTCTTTTCTTTTTTTTCTTTTTTGGGTAAACACCAGAAAAATGCTCGGTAACTGGTAAAGCATTTGTTTGCACCGCCTGCTTATCTCTGTTGCTTCATCACTCTGTAACCTTGAGATAAAGATGTGAATGACACTGGATGCTGTTGTGGTGCAATTAATCACATGAGTGCACACTCATGTTTACACAAACATGCACACACACACACTATCGTGAAGTGAAATCTCAGGAGGGACATTTTGTTTTGCATCAACAGATTATGACACACCATCACTGTCGATCTTGCAATCTTGTGATGAAATGTTTATTCACAAACTGGACCATAAAGACACACTTAAATGTGCACATACACAAATTCACACCCCTTCACACTTTTTTCCCCTGTTCCTCATCACTGTCTGCATCACATATCACAGTGCTTCCACCTAATCACCAGGAGTCAGCTCCCACAGGGGAAATAATTATATTGTCAGCTTTCTGTCACTGTAACAGATCTTCCAACAACAAATCAGTGGAATACTAACCAGAACACATCAGATTCCCCTCATCAAACCATAACAAGGCTGGAACATCACCAGTATCATCAATCTCACTATTAATATTATCTGAGGTGTGACGGATCCAGGCAGGGTGCGATTTGTTGGGGAGGGTGGGGGAGATCAACCCCCCTCTGGTTTTTACATTCCTCCTTCTGCTGAATGAATTTCATCCTTGGGGGTGGGGGGTGGGGGGGCGCAACCCCGTCAATGATTAAAAATCAATTGAAAAAAGGCAGGTTCTGATGACTTTTTTTTACACCTATAGCCTATGTTGCTGGCAGTAACGCCCCCACAGAGTTGGGCGTACTTGACTCCGCAGATGTCCGTCCGTATTCAAGGTGGACCCAAAGCAGACCACTCACAGTACGTGCACAGTGCGCACAACTCTTTGGGACTTTCACCTGAACCGAACTGTCAGCAGTTTCGGAATTCGCAAACGTCCCCATGCACATAAATACATTATATACTTTACCTATCTCTGTGTGTGTGTGTATACATATATATATATATATGTATATATATATATATATGTATATATATATATATATATATATATATATATATATATATAGAGAGAGAGAGAGAGAGATAGATAGATAGATAGACAGATAGATAGATAGATAGATAGATAGACAGATAGATAGATAGATAGATAGATAGATAGATAGATAGATAGATAGATAGATAGATAGATAGATAGATAGATAGATAGATAGATAGATAGATAGATAGATAGATAGATAGATATGTATTAATATCTCTCTCTGTGTCTGAAAGTGACTTTTTTTTTACCTGACCCCCAGGTAACCTACTGATCTGCTCATCACTAGTATGGACGTACACCTGCAGGCGCCAATGTACATGTTCAACTGCAGCTTAATCAACTGGGTTTAATGTTACATTTTACACTCTGATTGAGTTGCCCGTTTGCCATACATCCTCTACCATGTTGGTGTGATCGGCCCTTATCCATGGTCCTGAAACTTAATTAGACCATCTCTCACATCGTAGGTGTGGGCGTCACAGAAAATGAAATGTTTCATGTATTTTTAGTTTGCTTTAAAGATGAACATTTGACTGTTTGACATGTACTTGGGCCTATTGTTGACTTAAAAAAGAATTAGACCTGTTGATTGCTTGTTTTTTCATGATTTAAAGCCCCCTCTAGTTTTTTGACAAATCGCACCCTGGATCCAGGAATATGTTAATGTATGTGTCTATTAATTGCTGTTTATTTCAGGGGAAGTCACAGATCCATTTTTGAGGACTTGTGATGAGCATCAGTGTAATTTAATGATGTATTTTAATGACAGCTGAAGTAATTTGTGTTCGTGTTAACAGTGCTTTGCACTGATGCTCAGCCCCGTTTAATGATGTTGCTTAGGTTTCAGTGATAGTTTTCAAGGGGAATAGTTGGCTGTAGCGGTGAAATAAATGCGTTTTGGGTAATTGCTAGGAGCGAGCCGAGTCAGTGTGTGTTGATTGAGCTAGCCATGGCATGCAGCCTCTCTGCCTCTCCACTTCCACCCACTCTTCCATTAAAACAGCACTCAATCACTTTCACTCAACAACTGAACTCCACCTGAAGCTAATTTGGCTTTCTCATGCATCTTTCGTATTACACAGTGGGATTTCCTCTCTACCGATCTATCTCGTCTGCCTTTTTTTTTCTAGGTGGTATTGTTTATTTAATCGGTGCCAATTACTGTGTGTTGGTTTGTGGTGTAAGTGTGTGCTTGCATGTGGGAGGTTACACTGACTAGGATGAGGAGATGTACAAATTTAAACCAGAAAAAAGTTATGCTGTATGTGATTTGGGGAGATATGCTGCTCGTTAAAACATAGCTTTACAGTTCCACACATGGTTTAACTCAACACTGTGTTCTTAAATAGTCACTATGTATGATTTGTATGTATGATGTAGACATGGACTGTAAATCAGCATTTATACTTATGCTGTAATCAGTGCTTTCATTTCCTTTGAATGAGCTGTTTATATCAGTGAATCAAACAGTAGACATATTACAAGACCTTTCAACTTTTTAAGGTTTTTAACAGCCACTGTAGGGGAGTATAAGGCATTCATTAAATTACAATATATTGATTCACCACCATACACCACTAAATATGACACATTAAAGCCACTCATACACTGTCTATTTTTGAGTAGTCTGTAATGCTATCAAACATTAAGACCACTGACAGGCAAAGTGGTATTAATTTGGATTACCTCACTACAATGGGACCTGTCAGTGGGTGGGATACGACAGGCAGTAAGTGAACATTTAGCCCTCAAAGATGATGTGTTGGAAACAGCAAAAAGGGTGGGAGTAAGTGATCTATGTAACTTTGAAAAGGAATACATTGTGATGGCCAAATTACTGGGTCAGAGCATCTCCTGCTCTTGTTGTTCATTCCCATTGCAAGTAGTGGTGGGCGGATCAATCCAAATATCGATAGTATCAATACCAAGTCGGTCTCGGTATCAGATCAATACTAGCGTGGTAAGATCGATACTTTAGTTTCAGTTTTTCTCTTGGGTGCTTTGCTGCGGTTTCAAAGGGCAGTGCCATGTGGTTATATTTTCAGGCCAAAAATGAGACAACAGCAAGTTGAATAATTTGTAAAAAGGCTATAAAGTACAGATAATTTTGATTTAATTTTTTTTTTTTATCACAGTTTCTGAGCACTACCTGAAAAAAAGAATTTGTTTTCTGGTGATCATTTTGTGCACTTTGTTTACTTAAGAAAAAAAAAAATCCACACATGAGAATGTATGGGGAAAAATGTTTTAGTTACTGTTCTATTGTTTCTGAAAAAACTTATTTTGATAATTAAGTATTTTCTATTTACTTATAAACTTTGTCCTGATTCTGTCCTGGGTTTTAAATATTTAATAATAAGAAAGAAAACATCACAAAACACTTAAAGGTCATGAAAATTAATTGAGATTTAGCAATTCAATGATGCATCCACTTTAATTATTGAACTGTATTGTATTGGTGTCAATATCGATGATACTGGCCCTGCATTTACTTGGTATCGGATCAATATCAAAATATGCAGTATCGCACACCACTAATGCAAAATGGTCAGTACCTCAAACTATCAAAAATGAACAACAACCAGATTTCAACCAGCCCAACATCTATGGGACCATAACATTATCACCATTTGTTCAATATTGTGTAGGTTCCCCTTTCTTCACAAAAAAACATCTCCCACCTGAGGACTCAACTCCACCAGCCCTCTGAAGGTGTGTTGTGTTATCTGGACCAAGATGTTAGCAGTGGATCCCTGTAGTAGAGAGGTGGGGCCTCCATGGATCGGATTTATTTGTCCATTTGTTTATTTTATCAGCATCCCCCACAGATGCTCAATTGGCCTCAGACTGGGATGTCCTTATTCCAGTTTTTTGTCAGCACTAACCAGTGCAGACCAGAAATATCCAACAAGGCCTGCAGTTGTGGAGATGCTCTGACCCCTTCATCACTGTTACAATATGGACCTTGTCAAAGTCACTCACTTCCTTACAAAGCTCATTTTATTGCTATCAACACATCAGCTTTGAGGACTAAATGTTCACTTGCTGCCTAATATATGTACTATTGTAATGAAATAATCAACATTAAGAACACTTCCCCTGTCAGGTCAGTGGTCATAATCTTATGGTTGATCATCATATGTTTTAGCTGTTGTTACACCCTATAAAGTTATCTTTCACCTGCATAAATCAAAATCAGGAGAAAAAAAATCAGAATTAGAAAATGCAAACCTTCCTTCTGTAGCTATTTCTGCACAGTCCAAACCAAACCATTAACCTGGCACAGTGTATTGCCATTATGGGAAAGTGAAGCTTAGCGTTAATATTGAAATATGGAGCAGAGTGCATCTAGGTTTCGTCTGATGAAATCTAATTAGTGATTACTCATTGCTGAAATCTTTTTTTTTTTTTAATCATTATAATTGTTTTAAAATTTTTACTTCTAGATTTCTGAATATGTCTGTCACTTTCTGACTGTAAATACTCAGTTTAAACAAGTAACTTCCAGGTTTTTTTCAGCTCTCACTTATGAAGAAGGAACAGCCTTTAAAGTTAAAAGAAATATTGACTAGACATTTATCATGATAATTATTGAAAACTAAGATGAATATTTTAATCATGATAATATTTCAAATCAATGGGAAGGGGATGTCCTATGGGCTGTATTTGTGATGTTTCCCAACATTTTTTGTCCATATCATGTATCCAACCTCCTACCTGTCTGAAAACACTTCTTGGTGTCACAGGCCACTAGAATTACAATATGCTAAAAGGGAATCATGGAATTTTTACCAATGATGCTTGAAAACTATAAAGCACTGCAGCTGTAAATGTGATGGTCACCATAATCGTACAGTCAAAATGATACACATGTTGAGTAGAAACATTCACAAGTACAACTCACTAACCAAGCAGCCTTTACAACATGACGGGCTCCCTACCAGTGCTTTTGTAATGCAGTATAATAAAAGCAATGATTCTGAAATGAATTATCTTTAACTGTAGTTCATTGCACACAGCTGTCACACGTGATACTAGTTCAACTAGACTCTACTCTGTACCTTCTCCTCTACAGGAATCCAAAGCTGTTTTGATGCAGTGAACAAGGTCCTTAATTATCCGTAAGTATGTACGATTGTGGCCAAAACTGGTACTGCAGTTACATTCAAAATACTGTAGAGCATGGTATCCTCTCTGCCTCCCCCAGACTAGGGGTTGCCAGATGCAGTATGAGAATCTACTAGTAGTATTTCCACTAATCCTTGCCACCACACCATAAATTTCATACAAAAAAATCATCACCAGACTTATTATACATAAGTACAATATACAATAGGCCAGGACAAACGTCCTGCCGTCAAATGAAAGTTTGCGAAGATTCAGGAGATAGGGAAAAGGTAAATGAGCCTTAAGTTTCACTTTTACTCCTGTGAAGTACAAGCGGCATGGATCGCAACCGTACCTCCCGCCCCATTGTATTATAAGAAACTGGCTGAACCACGGACCCCGCCTCTTTCGGATTACATACCACTACATGAAGAGGTCACTTCCACAGAAAACACTGTACTACAAGGAGCTGCCATGGCAAGCGACAAGTCCCACACCAGCACTCAGTCTCTTCACCAGTCCCGGACTGGCAGTCTCTTCACTAGGGCCAGGAGAAGAGACCGCAGCCCAGCCCCGGGAGAAGACACCGACGGTCTGGGACCGGGTGAAGAGACCGCGGCCCAGGCTCTCAGTGGCTCTTATCGGGTGGTGAGACTAAGGGAGAGCCGGCGTCAGTCTTCAAATTCTCTGCTT
This sequence comes from Sphaeramia orbicularis, assembly GCF_902148855.1. Taxonomy (NCBI): domain Eukaryota; kingdom Metazoa; phylum Chordata; class Actinopteri; order Kurtiformes; family Apogonidae; genus Sphaeramia; species Sphaeramia orbicularis. The sequence goes on along the minus strand of NC_043957.1, from coordinate 10,930,373 downwards.
TCAGTCGTCTCCATGTTTCAAAAGCATGTCCTATACATATCCTTGTTTTGTTTCTCACTTTGTCATGACGTATTTATATATAAGAGGCATTTTAGGTTTATTAACGTCAGACATTTATGATCAGAAATGTTCCAGCTGCAGCTCAGTGGGAAATGGCAACCTGGATGCTGAAAGACTACTGACTCTGTGACTGGAAGACAGGTGACGGGTGGAGCATCAGACCAAAACACACAATGACAACATAAACATCATTTAGTGGCTGACACTTTGCTTTTCAAATGCAAATATTCTGGCTGGACTACTACTGTCAGTGATATCAGTATTTGAAATGAACATGATTCCTTAATGTCTGGTGACAGTCAAGGCCATTTTATAATTACTTAGAATGTAATGCCTACATACTGCACCTTTAAAACTTCCCATGGATTGCAAAAGGCAGGTAAGAAAGCTACCAGCTCCACCATTGTATTTTAGAGCAAGTTTCTCCACTTTAATTTTATGATCTCAGTTCTCCAGCTGCACCATGTTTGTCTTTTGACATCTAGAATGTCCTATCATGATCTTTTTTTTTTTTTTTTTCGTTCACAGCAGATGACGTTTAGCATACAGAGAAGTACAATAAGAAGTGCAATAACAAGCCATTATATGCCATTAGCCAAATTATAGAAAAGTACAGCTAGTGTGAGGAATTTATTTGGATGACAGTAGGTGATGGAATCATCTTTTTATTTTATTACACCCTCAGTGAGCAGTACTATCTAGTTACTGCAGATTCTCAAGAAATGCAACTGCTGGAGTCTACAGAACAATAACATTTCTATTTAAAAATCCAATCACATCTCTGAATGTTTGTACACATGCATAATTTACTGGATTCTTTGGTTTTATTATCTTTATATATGCAGTTCTTACATTTTCTCACCCCCTCCTCTCATTCCTTCTGCATTCCTCCACTGCTCCTGAAATGGGTAATCAAGGGGCCCATATCAAAGAATATTACAACCATGTTCAATATGCTTCGGCTCACATAACTTTATGTCCAACAGGGACCAAATGAGCGGACGGAGTGAATCTAGTGAACAATTTGTCCTTTTGGCGCAGCACGTATAATCTTTATTAGATTGAGCTGTAACATGGTATTGGCAGCAATTATGTCCTGGAAGGAGACACTGCTGCAGAGGTTAATAACTGCAGTGTGTCTGTGTGAAGCTCTGTTATGATAGAAAGGTTAGCTGTATTAGTGATGGTGGCGGTGTGCCAAGCTCAAAAAAGAGGGTTGAGGCCGCAAGGCCAAGCTGAGAGCTGGAGAGAAGCTAGTCACACTAGAGACCATGCAGGGTGTGAAAATGTTTCCTTTCTACTGAATCACTGCAGTTGCTTTGGCCTATGTTCTAAAACAGAACAGGTGGGTCTGCAGTTCTCTGCAGATGGTGAAAAACACAATTTTAAGTAAAGCTGAACTAAAGGTTTTTTTTAAAGGCACAGAGATATTTAGTGTATTTAGGGCAGAGTAAAAAAAAAAACAAAAAAAAACATACCATATTCAGTTGTTTCTTGTTTAAGGTCAATGATAAAATTATTAACAGAGTTATATGATGAGTGCAAAATGATTATTATGGATTAACAGTGTATAATACAACATCCAGAACGTTGTAACTGTGTCTAGATTAATAATTAGTTTCAGATTGTGGGCAGTTGCGGCAGCTACAGAGTGTAATAATACATTTAATATTGTAGAATCTAAAAAGCATGTGGCAGATCATGAGTCTGAGACACCTGCACCAGTCATTTTTTGTCATTCTGCATGCCACTCATCGACCTTTCAGATGAATGATATAATATCTATCTATCTATCTATCTATCTATCTATCTATCTATCTATCTATCTATCTATCTATCTATCTATCTATCTATCTCTCTCTCTCTCTCTCTCTCTCTATATATATATATATATATATATATATATATATATATATATATATATATATACAGGGTGGGGAAGCAAAATTTACAATATTTTGTGGCAGGGATTGAAAGACAGTGTATGACCAATTAGTTTATTGAAAGTCATGAGAATTTATTTGCCACAAGAAAATTGACATAATAGAAAATGTTTTTATTCTATGTGTCCTCCTTCTTTCTCAATAACTGCCTTCACACGCTTCCTGAAACTTGCACAAGTGTTCCTCAAATATTCGGGGTGACAACTTCTCCCATTCTTCTTTAACAGTATCTTCCAGACTTTCTCGTAATAGTTTTGCTCATAGTCATTCTCTTCTTTCCATTATAAACAGTCTTTATGGACACTCCAACTATTTTTGAAATCTCCTTTGGTGTGACGAGTGCATTCAGCAAATCACACACTCTTTGACGTTTGCTTTCCTGATTACTCATATGGACAAAAGTTTCTGAAAAGGTATGGATAATAGTGTTAGGTATGATTATGACATCAATATATGTTTGGTTTCAAAACAATTGACGTACTGCCTGCTGAGAAAAAACAACTACATGTTCATTGTAAATTTTGTTTCCCCACCCTGTATGTATGTATGTATATATATATATATATATATATATATATATATATATATATATATATATATATATATATGTGTGTGTGTGTGTGTGTATATAAATATAAATATATATATATATGTGTGTGTGTGTGTGTATATAAATATAAATATATATATATATATATATATGTGTGTGTGTGTGTGTGTATAAATATTAAAAAAAAAAAAAAAAAAAAAAAAAAATATATATATATATATATATATATCTATCAAATTTAAGTTTAAAACTTTACAAGTTAGTAATAATGTGACAGAAAATGATGATAATGATATTCTTGCGAGTGAAAATTCTCTGCTGACTCACCATTAAAAACAGCAAAGAAACAACATTGCATTGCCATTTCCAGTTTGAGTATGTGCAAAACCACTGGTTTGATTGGAAACAACACTGTGCTAGTATGTATACTATGTGTACAGTGAACTGTCTCTAAGTGTAAAAACGGACACACTCGAAACAAATGTATCCAGTGTAGAAGAAACATGACTCCTCATTTGGACATTGGTTTGGAGTTTATTGAGTGAAGGGAGAAAAAATTGTAATTCAGAAGAATTAGATCCAGACACCGTCCATGCACTCACTGTGCAAGCTATTGACGAAACAAAGGGTCTTTTTCACATCTCATCTGTTAATTTATCTGAAATCTCATCTCTGTAAGAGTCCTTTAGAAATCGATGTATTTAACCTATGGATTCACAGGCAGGTTAGAGTGAATGGTAGCACTGAAAAGTTCAGCATTTTGACATCATTGTGACAGAATGAATTCTCTAATTAGGTTAAAGCGGCAGAAGGACTTTGGCTAAAGGAAAGACTTTGGTTTAGGATAAATGTCAGTAAAATTACTGACATTTACCAGAAAGTAAATGTCAAAGCCTGCTATGTCTCTCGTGTTAAATCGCTGTCCCTGATCACTCTCCACAACCCTCACTGTGATCACACAAACATGTACATGTATTGCATTTTCGCTTGTCAAAAAAAGGGACAAGTACATGAGGAAACAAGTAGAAGAACTAGTAGCCATGTATTCCATGCATGAAAAAGTCTATAATATTAAGTCACATTTAATTTACAAGAGGGAGAGTTCAAAGAAGTTTAAATACAAAGAAGAAAATATGGTTGGTTAGTCCATACAACAATACCAGCACCTACTGATTACTGTTTCTACTGACTCTTGTCATTAATAAAAAAAAAAAACATATTCATGTAATTGAAAACAAAGTCCTCTTCCAATAAGCAGAGTTATGGCTTACATGGACAATAATAAAATCCAGAAAGTAGTTAAAGCGTGTCAACACATTTACATTAAGTCAATTGAATTTAATTAATAGTCAGAGTGTTACATCCCCCCAGGATGTTTTAGCTTATTGGTGTATAAATTAACAGCATGTGAAGGCACAAGAAACAAACATGACACAAACTCAGTGAACATCTCCATCAACACACGCTAACTGCTGCTGTGACAAAAGCCCCATTCAGTGAACACACACACATACATGCACTCACTGTGGTTCAGTTCATGAACCCTTTGCCAGAGTCACAGTGAGACGAGACTGTGCCCGGTGAGACATGTACTGCGACTGTCAGTCTCAGATGCAAATAGACACTTGGTTGCAGTGCCAGAGACGTCTACCTGCCACCACTGAGGTCATTTGAAGTTGGAGCATTATTGCCAAAGATGAGATCAAAGGGAAGCTGCCAGGATGGTTCTATCTCTACGTCTATCTCCCTGTCTCTGTCCCACACACATACACATTCATCCACTGAAAAAGCATTTTTTAAAAAAAAAGGGAAGTAAGACGGGCAAGTGCAACACAAAGACACAAAGTAAAAAAAAAAAAAAAAAAAAAAAAAAAAGAGGGAGTAAAGCTGATGCCTTTGGTAATTCTGTTGACATGGTCTTTTTTCATCTGCTTGGCTGTGTGCATATTTAAGTCTGACTTGAATAAATATCTTCTTTAGCCTGCCAGAAAAAGTGAAAGCAAGTGGGTGATGGGATCTTTAATCCCACTTTTCCTGCCAAACTTCTCTTAGTGTCACTTCTCTCATTCACCAACTGGCCTGTTAATTGGAAGCTTCTCATAAAATAAGACCCTGTATTTAAATGTATGTTTTTCTGTCTCTTTCTTTCACACCCATATATAATTTTCAGGATCTTCTTATTGGTACTGCCACTGCATGTGTTCTTTACATAAAGATCAACAAGTAGTTGTAATTTTCATGACCTAACAAGATGCTGAATATTTATCTTTTGTATAAAGAGAAAGTGGTTTCTCATAGTAATGGACTTCCTCTAGGATTTAGAGAGTAATTTACCATGTTTAAAGTATTTGTGTGGTATATACGATCTTCACTAGGTACGTTTCCATAAACTTATTTAATGTGCACTTTAAAGCTTACAGAAGCAATAAAAATAAACCAAAAAACTTCAGTTTCAAACAAAACATTTTACGCTCACTGGTTGTTTTGGTCTTTTTCAAAAAAAGTTAATGTGCATTACTTCAAATATGTGCTGACATAGCAAACATGTAATTCATTTACTGACATGTAAATAACATATGCTGACTGTTCCCAAACCACTGGCGAGGGGGGGGGGGGCAAGCAGGGTCAAAGGCTGGGCCCCCCTCTTTGCTCCCCCTCCTCTTGAAATATTTATGGATTAAAAACCATAACATGAATAAATATACAAAAATGAGGACACTTGTCTGACTTGAGGCCCCCACAGAGTCAGGCATACTTGACTCCACGGGCATACTCGAGGCGGACTCAATGCGGACCCAAAGTGGACATCCGTGGACTCCACGTACACATACTCTCAGTGGAAAATCCTCACATCGAGCTGTTTTAAATGTAAAATTGGTACGCACGGCTTTGAAAGCTTAAACGTCCGCAGACAGTACGTGCGAAGTGCATGCCGCTCTGTGGGGGCCTTTAGACAGCATGTAACAATCATAGGCTACAATCCTGACAAGAAATTATATTGTTTATAATGTTCACAACAACAGGCAGATCATTCTCTTGTGACTAGTGAGTACACAATTCTTTTTTGACAGGTTTGAATTATGCTACTTACTGTTTGCCTAATATTATGTCAACTGTACCTGTAGTATTTAGCCTGTGTGTGTGTGTGTGTTAGTTTCAGCAGTTTCAGTGGAGCCCAGAGGAGAACACAGGAGGAGGAGAGTGGAGAAGAGAGGAGTTTAGAGGAGAAGAGATGAACACAGGAGTGAAGGAGAGAACAGAGGGAGAGAGAGAAGAGATTGAGTGAGTTAGTGAGAGACAGTGATCAGCGTTTATTGTATACACAACTATACGCTGTGCTACAGTTCTCACAGATACACTCTTGTAAATCCACAGATGTTCTCTGTGGTAGCTATGATTGTTAGTGTTTGTTTGTGCTTGTTGTTTGGCATTTGTTCATTCATTAAATACAAGTAGTTAAATATACTTGTGTTGTTACATGATAAACATTTAATAATGTGCATTTCATTATATGTAGTGTATTAGCCTGGGAACAGTAAATCTATATCTATTAAAGTATTATTTGTTGTTGTTTGTTGTGTCAGAATTCACTAGCACCTCCTATAAACAATCTGGCCCCACTATTGCACACCCCCCCAATAATTTTCTGGTGCCGCCGTTGTCCCAAACCCAGTCAAAAGCATGGTTTCACAGTAGAAAAGTGTAAGTGCTGAACTGCTCCAGGTCCTTCACTAATTGAAAACATTTGGTGCATCAACAAAAAATACTAAAATATCCAGGACTGTTGAGCAGCTATAATCCATATCAAACAACAATGGGACAGCATTCCTTTACCAAACCTCCAGTTAATGATCTCCTCAGTAAGATACCGTATATTCTGGAACAAAGTGTAGTTTAGTTTTTCTAAAACAAGAGTGGTTACTAAAGGGTCATATAGTATCTACAATTAAGCTATGCAAAAACCTCATGACAAGGCTAGATAGATAGATAGATAGATAGATAGATAGATAGATAGATAGATAGATAGATAGATAGATAGATAGATAGATAGATAGATAGATAGATAGATAGATAGATAGATAGATAGAGAAAAAAAACACTAAAAACGAACATGCTTCTTGCTGTGAGGTACGAGTGCTAACAACTGCAACACTGTGTTGCCATATGTTTTGTTTAGTTTTTTAACACTAAAAACAAACATAGGGTGATGCAGTGGTGCAGTGGTTAGCACTCGTGCCTCACAGCAAGAAGGTCCTGGGTTCGAATCCAACACCAGTCAATGGGGGTGGGACCTTTCTGTGTGGAGTTTGCATGTTCTCCCCGTGTCTGTGTGGGTTCTCTCCAGGTACTCCGGCTTCATCCGACCATCCAAACACATGCACTGATAGGTTAATGGGTTAATCTAAATTGCTCATAGGTGTGAATGTGAGACTGACTGTCTCTATATGTCAGCCCTGTGATGAACTGGCGACTTGTCCAGGGTGTACCCCGCCTTCACCCCTATGTAGCTGGGATAGACTCCGAGCGACCCCCGTGACCCTAGTGAGGATAAAGCGGGTTCAGAAAATGAATGAATGAACAAAAACAAACATTTAAAACAAACACATTAAAAACAACATTCAAGTGCAATCATGCTAAAAGGGGGGGGGGGCAGTTAAAAACAGCAAAGTGTTCATTTTTGGTTATTCAGGGTGCTCTTGATTGCATGATTTATTACCATCGTATGATCGTGACTGGCCAGATCCTGTTCAGACAGATTCTAAAATGCAATCCAATCCTCTATGCTGGTAAATGCACAATAATTTCATCAAACTCTAAATAGTAGTGCTGATATCTGTTCATTAAAAATGCCCCCCTACCCCCTCTACCTTTGGGATTGTACCATTCCTGTGCTGCATTGCTTAAGGAGACACATCTGTCTTGTCAAGTTACCACGCCACACCAGTTAGGGGGTTGTTACCGGCAAGTAGCAACCCCCCCCACCCCCCGTGCCCCACCTCTGGGCCCCTCCTGTCCATTGTGATCAGTCTGATGAGAGCCCAGGTTGGTATCTTTGGTACCTCAACACTGGCCTGCAGGCAGCAACACACTGAGGAGGTCAGGCGTAGTGGGAAAGCTCGCAGTCAGTGGATGTAAAGAGGTCAGGAGGAAGAAGAAAGAATACAGAAAAATGCTCAGTGACAGAAAAAGGAAGAAAGATATTGTGAAATCAAAAGAGCGACCGGAGATTCATGTGTGGTTCAGTGTTTATGCCGCACCCATCCATCTCTCTCTCTCCCCTCTCTACCTCCCAACTCCAAGCTGTCCCCAATGTGGACGTCTACCATAATGAAAAAGGATGTCTTACGTGTGTGTGACTGTGCGCGTGCAAGTGTGTGTGTGTTTGCTCGACTTTGTATGCACACGCATGTGTGTGACGTGTGTAGTAATGAATAAGGATGTGCTGTGTGTGGAGCTGGTCGTTAATCACTGGCAGTGCTGGCAGCTAACAGATAAGCAGATTGATCCAAGGCCACCGAGGGAACGCTGCTTGGCACTCGCCCATTCATCACACACCCTCACACACACACATGCAGATATTGTGCACATGCATACACAACGAGTGTGAAAAAGCTGGCCGTAGTGTTTGAGCACAGAATCATCTCTGACAATTCATGTTAACATTTGTGAGAGATCCTAAAGTACATAGTGAGCTAAGAAGAAAGAACAGTGAGAAGATGAGGCACAGACTGCGGGCCAGCACAGTCTTGACAACATCTGCAACTGCTCCATGACTGCTCACCTGGAAATCTCAACCTGGCATTTGTTACTGTCTCAAAACACGTACACACAAATACAGACAAACACACACATACACAAACATAGAGAGCAATAAGGGTCTACGCTTTGGTCACTCAGAATTCCCACAAGGGAAGCAAAGACCTGGGAGCTGGGGGAGAACGGACAGATGGATGGATGGATGGATGGATGGATGGATGGACGGATGGATGGGTGGATGGATGGTAGGAGAGAAGACAGGATGACAGGATGACAAAACAGAGTTAAGGATACGCTCCAGTACTGTGTGACAGCTTGGTAGGCCCACCGGGGAATAAGGGAGCTGAGAGGAAAGATATCAGAGTGGGGGGAGGGGGGTTGGTAGAAGAAAGGAAGAAAGGAAACAAGAGGTCAAACATCTGTGGGCCCTCTTCACTGTGGCATCCCCTCCGTCACATCACTGGTTGGGTGTTGGTGGGAGGAGAAGCATTAAGGATAAGTGATAATCAGAGGATTCAACCAGACTCCCTTTATGTTCCATTTTGTTTACAAAATCTAAACCTGTAAATCTGTAGTTTTAATGATGCAGTAAACATTTTTGCTCTACTTGGGGAAAGCAGCGCAAGCTATGGCCATTCCTCATATTAGAGTCTTTAATTACATATAAGTACATATTTTCACTCCCTGCTCATCACATATGGACACTTGGCCAGAGCAGCACACTTCAACACACAGGCTACACTTACAGTATCTTTTTTTCATTTTTGATGCAAGGAGTATATGCCATCTAACGGGGTAGACCAAAACATATCAACATTACATTAAAACTATGTTCATGGTTTGGTCAAGTGTAGGCATAAGCAACTTAGGGTTAGAAAAGTTTTAGACAAGTCTGGGCAATGTGGTCAAAAGATCATGTGACTATCTTTGGGTGAAAATAAATCACAAGTTTGTCACAAAAAATGTAGGGTACTTAAAACCAAACACAAGTTTTCCAGTAATTTTTCTCTGGTGTCTGGATCCTTAGGATGTATGTGATGGCTTTTTGACTTCATTAAAGCCTTTTTATCTCAATGAAGTAAACCTTATTCAACATTTTCTGTTACATGTAGCTATACTTTTCCATGAATTACCTTGACTGTAGCTAACAAAACTGTTGCATTAATGTTTTGTAATGGATTAAAAACATAACCCAAAGCATCTGTGTAAACCTGACTCATTCCATACTGGAGTTCAGAAGCTGAACTTGAAGCTGACAGACGTACAATAATTCCTAGTCATCATTTCTTCAGCAGCAAATTAGCTGGGTACAAAGTTTTGATCACACTATTATTTGCAATGACACTGCACAATCCCTCATGCAGTAAGAGCCATAGGTCATAGTTTGGCTTTGGAAAAAAAAATGGTTGGGGGAACAGTAAAAGTAGGGGATAGAATGGTCTACTATGTGTGAGTCTGCAAATTCTATCCATACCATGCAGGTGTCCTCCAGGTCTTCCAGTTTTCCTTGCCATCAAAAACAAACATATATAGGTAAATTCTCCTGTCAATGTCCTTTATCAAGTTATTAATGAAGGTCTGGAGTTGCATCCCATGCTCCTTTAATGGCAGCTCACTGCTCCCAATGTGCTTAGTGCTAATGCTTATCCCAAATGCTAATGCTAGGTGCTGTATTAAGTAGGATGGGTAAAACACAGATCATTTTGTATTATCCCTACTGGGATAAAGTGAGCTAACCTTCACAAATTAGCTCAAAATAGGTTTTTGCTTAGTAACATCACCTGACCCATGTCACCAATTTCCAATTTCTTACAATGTAAGTCCTTAAATATTACATAGCAGTGTAATATACAGAGCAGCTCAGCAGTATAAACCACTGTTTGAGTCTTAAAAGTCACATTTTAATGCTTTGCAAGTATACAGCCAAACTCATAGTTTGCGTGAGTATTAAATGTTTATGAGTGGAGTTCAAAGGGATACTACATTTCTTCTCTTATGTCAGAGCCTTGATGTATTACAGGATTTCAGGTAGGAGATGATCTTACAAACAGACTTCAGTGAAGGTGGACACGGCTTAAATATTCATCATCCCATGTTTATTTTGCAGTTTGTGGCCGTTTAACCCTGCACATAATTCAAGTAACAGAATGTAGTATAGCTGCAGACAGAGAAACATATTAAGCAATGCGCAGAGCTACACTTTATGATAAGAGGCTTCCCTGCAAGCTTTGCACGTAAGGTAATGAATATGTAAATTAAAGCACATTCACATTCAGTATGACTCTGACTTACAGTACCGTACGTACATATGAAAGCTTTACTTTCTTATGTAGCTAAAAGTTACTCACTGCACAGTCCAGGCATAAATCTACTATGGTCTCATACTGAGTTGTATGACTAACTCCAAGAAGGCGTTGACTCCCATGCCAGAAAATAGGTGTGTTTTTATACATATGTTTTGTGATCAGGTTCTGTGTTCTATGAAGATGTTTATGGAAACAGCAACATGAAAAAATTTAGTTAACAGTTTGCATCAGATGTTTGTGCTGTTTTCTTGAATATTCCTAGAAAACACTCAACTGTGGCAAGTAGAAGCATGAGGTAGTGTGGACTATTAGGAACCTATATTATTCTTCTGATGGTTTATTGACAAAATTTTGCTTCAAATTCATTTGACTTTTTATGGTACCACAGATACTCCCCGACCAGAGTGTACATAAGTACAATTTAACATACTAGTCATCCAAAAAACTGCTAGCCTAAGTGCTAGTCAGAACACCCTCATGACACAAGCTCTCTGTTTGATGCATGAGACAGTAGATTGCACTGTTTTACCTGTTTGAGGTGCATGGTGTCTGATCTGGATTTGGATAATTGTGTTGATTCTATGACTAACTCAAAGGGTGAACCTTAGCACCACACCAGACAATAGGTGATTTCCATAAATGTTTGCTGCACACCAACCTTTGACAGGCAATATGCAGAGGATGAAACTGAGGAGGATAAGTGGAATGTAGGGTTGGGCTGGTATAAAATGTGTTAATGTGCTATTTTGCTCACAAATTTTGACCTGTTTCTTTCATCAGCTTCAAATTGACTAGCCTGGCCAGCCATTTAGTTTTCTCTATATTCAAAACTGTGAAATATGCAGGATCTATTATATACCAAACCAGTCTCAAGTCTGGGGGGTGGGTGTTTCACAATGCGCCATACCGACTTCTTTTTATCGCGAGTCAAAGTCAGTTCCAGTCCGCAAATCTCTTTACAACTGTTATCGATTGTTTACTTGATTCAAAAATAAGGATAGAATTACAGGTTACACCCTGTATTCTTGAGTCATGTCTATCTTATCTGTGATTGGTTTACTCGGCCCCTGTTAGTCCCACCTTCATATTTGGATTCAAGGTCTGCAATTCCAGATGGATTTCTCATTGAGAGAGATGAATGGCTGGTCAGGCTACAAATTGGCCACTTTGCCATACTGGTGCAGCTTTAGTCTCCCATGTTTCTTTACATGTTGCCCAAAAACACTTTGCAGTAAATAAACACAACATGCACCATGCACATCTTTGCACCATGATCATTATCACTTATAGTTCATGAGATACTACTGGGCCTGTTTGTCTGCTTTAAAATGTAATGAGTAATAGAACAATAATATCATGTTCAGCACATTGTGTATGTGCTGTATTGCAGTTACCATCTTTATAATTTTACTCAGCTTGTCAAAATGACAATTGTCAGTTCAGCCACTTAAATAAATCAAACTTCATTAAGTATCTACATGGCACCAGACTGACCAAACTGGAAATTGACCAGACTCTAGGGAAGAGCGACCTGTTCTAAATTGTTCTTAAGATGCAAAGTCACAGGGCCATCTGTTGTTCCGAATGATTGTAGGCAATTCTATTTTTGAAAATATCTTTATTAGTCAAATTCATAGTTTCTTCCAGCTGCGTTTAAATGAAACCAAAAGTATGTTGCTGATGTGATACATTTGGGACTGGTGTTGTCCATTTGCTGACAACCACCTGAATGGTTTATGACCATACATGACAGAATTCAGCTTATGAATGTTTATTGTAGCTGCCAATCATTAGTTTTTGTCGCATTAGTTAACTTTTTATTGCATTAGTTAACTTCCTAAAAATAAACTAAGCAGAACATGACAATTTGAATTCAAAACTGTCTCTGAATCTATCTTAAAAGACTCAAAGCATCTTTTAGATAACATTTTTGGGTGTGTACTTTTGAGTTTTTATCCTGTCTTAAATTCCTATAGAGCGAAATGGAGGTGGGTTGCACTGCAGCCAGCCACCAGGCTGAGACTGACACATTATGGCTTCAATTTTGAGGAGTTTCTACTGTGTCCATCTTCGTATACATACACGGTCCTATTCTTTGACTGAGGAATCTCAAGTGAAAATCCTCAAGGTTGCCTAATTAAAATCCACACATACATAGTCATCCCAAATAATCTGGAGTGCAGTTCATTGTTTTGTCAAATGGAGATGTAATGCCGTGTTTCCACTACGTGGAACAGGCTCGACTCGACTTGACTCGGGTACTAGATACTATTCCTGGAGACCGTTTCCATTACAGGATACTACCGACTTCAGAGCACCAGGACGTCATAGCGATGCAGCACGTAACTTCTGTGACGTCTGCTCAGAGTTAGTGATAAACTCGCTCGCCACGTGTTGCTCCATCAAGCTCATGCTGAATTTTTTCATTGGCCACCAAGAAAACAGAAATATCTGAACCTCCTCAACCGACCACAATGTAGTGTTGTGGGCTGTCATCATGTGGATTAACCTACCAGTATATTTACTGTAAACTTCCGAATCAGTTTTTTTAAAAATGGCAGGTCACACATTGATGATGCAATGATGCAGAGACAACTCTCTGACCAATCAATGGTCTGCAATGTTTACACGTCACGTTTTAGTATCTCTTCCCCCGTTTTGGAACCTTGACAGAGCAGATACCAAAAAGCTAGTACCAGGTACCAAATTCCAAGTTCTTTTACATAATGGAAATGCAAAAAGGCCGTGTCGAAATCGAGCTGGTACCATGTAGTGGAAATGTGGCATAAGCAACCAGTGCAGTGATGTGCAAGGGGAAACAGTTGATCAAAAACAAGTTGACAATACAACTCAGGTAGTTCAGTGTGGCCAAAATGCTGTCATTCTATCATTCATGTTTTTATGATGGTTGAACAGACATACATTCTCCATAAACTGACTCTCCTCCAAACATATGGTCATAGGCTTGAGGCAACATAAGTTTTGAAAGTCTTATGTAAAGAAAGATATTGATCTCTCTACAGTTCTGCTATGAGATTTTTTTCCCTTTTTGAGTCTGTTTTCATTGTGTCCCGGATTCTTTCATCTCTCCTGCATCAACATTTACGAGTCCATTTGTAGGTGTAGTGTCAAACAAAGTGTATGAAAACCAGAAAACATCCAGATCTCTCTTTATTTATAGATAACTTCTGCCTTTAAATCAGCACTACATTCAGGACCACTGTTGGATTTTGTTTATGCAACTGATTTTTATTCTTTTCATTGCTAAGTTTTAGCAAATTCCTTCTCCTACTCACTTTCTTTGTGTCGTTCTTCCCTGCACTCATGTTTCTCAGTGTTTTTCTGTAACCCTCTAGGGTGTAATTTGATGTGGAGATTGGGTACTGCTGTATCAGCGAGACACAAAACTGACATAATCAAAAACTCATCATGTCTCTGACATTGCTCTCTTAACGCCAGCCAGTCACATAAAAATTAACAACCAAAAGCACTGCACACGTATTGATCAAGGCCTCTTTTCTCCAAAGACACCATACCACAATTTTCACCTTGGACCATTGCCTTAGAGTACGACGAAAGTGAGATTATATTTCGTGTCTAAACGCTTTGGGGAATAACAGGCCAGTCCACCGCAGACTATCAGCCCTTTTTTTTCTCCAATCCCCACAATGGTGTTTAAAGTGTCATTACACATCTTACCCCAAAGGTACAAAGAACATTGTGCATTAAGTTGAAAGGTTCACAAACAAAGATGTGTCTTAGAGGTTACATCCTGAAAATCCTAACTGCTTCAGTTGTATTGCAAATGTATTTCAAAACCCTTACAATAAATCACTGTAGGCTGATTTTAATGTATCTTATTCTTTGCACTTAAATCTTAATGAATATGTGTATGTTAAAGCAGCAGGAAAGATCCAAGGGTTTTTGTAATATTGTTTACATAATGTCATGAGTATTTCTGTTGACATCAATGTGACTTCAGTGCCAATCAAAAGCAACTGTTGAAGTATAACACCATTGATGGCCACTAGATGCTCACTCTACAAAGTGGTGGCTCCCATAGTCTTACATTTAAATTCTCTTGAAAAATACTAAAGGTCTATTTGCACAGAATTAGTATTTGGTGTTCTATGAGTTCAATGCACCCACTGAGGGGGATACATTCATGATGTGAAAGCAAAGTTTATTTTTTACTCAAATTTGCTGACATTATCCTAACATTTAATGTTACTGCTCACTATTAATAGGCCATTTCAGAGTGGACATCACAGTTATGTCACTTGTATCTGCCTGTGCAGATTGGTTGTAGAAAAGCAGCAGAAACAGATGAAAGCTAATTGATGAGATGCACAAAATAAGGAAGAAAAATGTTATGTTATGGTGTCAGAATAGAAAATTCAGCCCCTGTCATCTCTGTTTCATTAAATACAGTCACTAATCAGGAAAGCACAGCCTCTATGAATGTAGCCCAGTTTCTTTCCTTGTAAACATCTATTTAGTTTTGGAAACTTATTTATGCTGTTACTATATACAGTTCAGACGAAAACACACACGCCTCTGGTTCATTTCCATATACACGTGCAGTAATACAACATATTCTAAAGGATTATTACCTACAGGACTGTTTGTTGTTCGCAAATACCAGGATTAGTTTTACCATATTTTGAGTATTTTTGTAAAACATTAACTTACATAAATTTAGTGATGCTAGGATACCATCTATATCCAGTGTACTTTTACCAGAACAATTCCCTTCTCTGTAACTTCTTCAGTAATTTGTGTCAGACTGCGTTTAAGTTTATGCATTTTTTTTTTTCCAAGGCTTTAATGGCTGCTGTGTTAGGCTTTGCTCAGTCACTGGCTGAAGTTTTGGAGCTTTTGTTTATTGATTTTTTTTTTATTATTTTTTTTTTCTCAACAGGCACATAAATGGTAAATATTGCACTAAAAATAATAGACATGTTTAATAAAGGTTTTGGTTTACATCATTGTAAGCTGGGTTCATCACCCCTTGCGCCCTGGAAGGTTCACCCTGGTGGTATTGCATCACACAAAATGTGAACTCTGGCTTGAAAACCACAGATATATCCCGATGTCCATTTCCTATATAAAGTGTATAGTCTCCACTGTATCTATGAGGATGAGTGTGATGGGTGTGCAGTATGACTGACGGGAGGAATTAACTGCTATAAATGACTAAATGATGTACTGGAATAATTAGGAGATCATCATTGTATATGATTGGCTGTTCGAACAGATGTACAAATAGACAGAAGGATAGATCTTGGGAGGTGCAGAGAAAAGTTCTTGCGAACAAACCATGAGCTGTAATCATTCAGCGGGAACACCAGGGCTCCCTTCCATTATTCATTTCTCCCTCCCCTCGTCGTCTTCCCTTTCTCCCTCTCATCACACATCACTATCTTCCCATATAGCTTTCTGTCATCTGTGTTACAAAAAACACAGGAAATGGAGAAGTGCAAGTGTGTGTCTGTGAGACAGTTTTACACTTAACTTTTATTCAAGTCAAAAGTCTGCCAACAGCTAAGCAGTATATGTTCATCCATCTATTCCTGATTGTGTTCCTGCTGGTCTGGATAGGCTGCAGAAGGGAAGAATGGCTTTCTATGTTGCTAAAATGAAGTACATTAAACCAAACTAAAATCCATACGTAAATTAAATTACTGGACTAACTAAAAATCAGTGCCACTGTTTTTATGGAATTGATGTGAACCAGAGTAAAAAAACTTCCCAGTGTTCTTTACCACTATAATAACTCGTATCTGCACAAATATTTTGCTGCTTTCTCCTCCCTCACCTTGGCAGATGGGACTTTTGCTTATTTTGGTTATGAGTTAGTTAATTAGTTTAGTTTTACTTCAAGCACATTGAATCATCAGATGAAGAACCATACAACATGGTCAAACAAAATTTGTCAGTGTTCGAAAAGTGGGAAGAAGTATAACTTATAGACTCCCACCCCCTTTTTACAAACTAATAATTAAATTAATTCTGCGTCCTTTGCTTTGTTAACACACTTTTTTTTCTATGTATTTTTACAATAACACAAAGCATCCATACAAACCATTCACATACACTTTTTTAGTCTCCTCACAATCAAATTTGCATAATCAACCTTTTTTTAAAATATCAAATATAATATTTATATGCACTTTAAGTATTTACTACAAATAAAATCATTAATAAATGTGATAATATCTCCTTATCATGATATTCTGTATTAAATAATTAATTTAATTAATTAATTAATTAAAGCTGCAAGCAGCATTGGGCGTGACCTCGCATTCCGCCTCCTGCACGTTCTGCCTCCCATGTGTTCCGCCTCTCGTGACCGTCAACTTCTCAGCTCCACTCACACCTCTCCGTCCTGATGCCAGCTCCCACCCTTTTGTGTCCATCCTCCTTACATCCCTACAGAACACCAGTGACCCTTTGCTGAGACCACCATCACCTTTAAATGAGACTTTTATTTTGAAAACCCTACTGTGCATATGTGCATGTATGTGAGAGACAGAATCAGTTTGAAAAATGAATTGAAACTGTATGAATAATTGAGCATAAAAGTGATGATTTACCACACTTAAGGCTATTATTTTGGAAAAACTCTATTGTATGTGCATGTGTGTCTGTGAGAGAGTAATTTTTAATGAAGAAACATTGTACAAACAGTTGAGTGTTTGGTCATAAAAATGAAAAGAAGTTATTTAATGGCCATTATTTATTATTTTTAATAAGGCTTTTATTTTGAAAAAAAAAATACTGTGTGTACTTTTTCCTCTGTGTGCGCAAATTGTCACATACCCACAATGAAATGCAGCAAACCTCTGTTTATGAATATAAAGGGGAAAAAAAAGTCAGCTCCACCTGGGAATTACATCCTGGTCCTCTGTGCAACAGTTCAAAGCATTGTCTACCATACTAACCAGTCACATTACTAATGACTGATTATTAGGCCTGATAACAGAGGCCAATCTGTCGAGACCTGAAAGTAAAAGTACTCTTGAAACAAATTGCAATTATTCCATAACCGTAGGCCCTATCTCAAAACTTCTTTCACTTTTGGATTCTGCAGTCTTGTGGGAATTTAATGATGTATAACGTGTGTGAAAAAAGTTGGAAATGAATAAGCAGTAATCGCAAGAATTTAGAGTCACTTTGAAAGGAAGATTGCCAACTTCCTGTTGGAGTTAGTTCATGAGTGTTAGTGTATGATTTGTCGTGCTCAGTCAGACCAACAATTTGGCATTTGTTTCATGTCTATGACATTCCTACTGGCCGCTAGGTTGTGTTTTTTTAGCACATAGGTGGTGTTACAGAGTCCATTTTGGCACCCAAGGGGTTAATTTTGATATTGTATGAAAGTGTTCACCAGCCATGACATGGATACCAACTTTGGTGAGTTTTGGAGCATGTTAGAGGGGGTAAATGGCAGTTTAAAGTGGAAAAAGTATAAAAACAAACATTGTAATAAATCCATAACCGTACATCCTATCTCAAAAATTTTTGCATGTGTTGTGGTTAGTCCCCTGAATGAAGAGATACATAACGTGGGGAAAAAGTCCAAAGTGAAAAATGAGTTCCAGACACTGCAACTTTCCGGGCTTATAAAAAAAAAAAAAAAAAAAAAAACTAAGTTAAAACTAAGTTACGAGATTACTTTTTTGAGAAGGGTTCACTCTATCTTTTGGTGCTATTTAGATGTCAATATGACAAGCAGTGTCAGGCGAGTAAGTTTTAGAAATTTTATTTTAAAAGGCATATTGCAAACTTCCTGTTTGAGTTAGGTTATGGGTGTTAGCGTGTCATTTGCAGTGCTTCATCCAGCAAACATTTTGGCACTGGTTGCATGTCTTTACAACATTCCTATTTCCTAAATTTTTCACCAGGCCTGACATTCATGCCAAATTTGGTGAGTTTTTGAGCATGTTTAGGGGGGCAAAATCTAGTTCGAAGTGACGGAAGTATAATAATAAAAAACGAACGAAAAACAATAGGGCCTTGCTTCAAGGCAAGGCCTCTTACAGTGAGTGAGAGGGCCTTACCTTTCGGCTCGGTCCCTAATTAGAAATAAGTAACACACAATAATATATTTTTATACATTCTTCTATATTATAACTAGATATTCACTTATTCAGATAATGCTCGATATTTTGTTATAGTGGATTTATACATCCTTTTAAATGCACAAATTGAAGAACACATCTTAAAGTTCTGGTACAGATTATTCCACAGATGTACCCCTCTAACAGAGATACACTGGCTTTTTAAATTTGTTCCACACTTAATTTTAATCTTAATTAATTAATTAATTCCTCTTAATCTAATCTAATCTAATCTTCAATCTTAATTTTAATCTTATTTATAACTGTATAACAAGTGTGAAGTCAATGTGCATGTGTGAAATTTAGTATTGAGTTTCTGTGTTTAATATGTGGCTGCAAAATAATCTAAGATAAATCAGGTTAAACATGGCTCAGATACAACCTTAACCCTAAAATTGGTGGCCAATGAATCTAAGATCTAAAGAACCCTCTGTTTATCATGATCTTCCATTACTGACTACCATAAAGGTGACATAGAGAACGCATGATTAAAATGTTGGTTACTGTGACCTGAGCACACTGAATAAAACATCAGCATCAGATTAACATCAAACATGCACTGGCACCATTGTTCATGTACCTTTAGATCTGTCCCAGTGTTTGAGGAAGTCATTCCTTTGGATACGACCTCATGTTAATTCCCAAGGCTTGCTGGTAGGAGACTCATTGATTTAGTTTCTTTGACTCCCCCTGCTCCTCCGCCTGTGCTGTTGAGTGCAGGCCTCCATAGACCACCATCCTGACAACCAGAATTACAGACGAGCACTCACATGAGCACAAATAGTCAGGTCATACTGAAGAAACCCTCATGATCACAGAAGGGTGGTGTGGTGGGTTACAAAAAGACTGGTACAGAAGCTTCTTAATAATAAACGGAATGTAGGTGGGAGAGGTTGAAAGTGGATGTATCGACTTTGAAGGAGACACAAAGATGTATTGTAGGCTTTCAGCTGTATAAAAGTATAAAAATGAGTGTGTGTGTGCGTATATATATATATATATATATATATATATATATATATATATATATATATATATATATATATGTATTAGGCCTGTAATGGTACACATACCGAACCGTTTTGGTACACACCTGTTCAGGTCGGTACACAGCTGTACCGAAACGGCACAGTATGATGACAAAAAGAAAAAGGAACGAAAGACATTGTTTGATGTGGAACTTTAAATACGCGCAAGTTTCACATGGATATATTGAAGGACGCACACATTGATCCAAAATACGAAATAGCAGCTGATATAAGGTTAAAAACAAACAACAAATATGATGTGAACCTGGAAGGAAGACACTGAAGACCCTCCATCATCATTACTGTCCAGTTTGGATCGGTTCAGGTTCAGATGAAAGACAACAACGAGGAAAGAGATGTTAATAAGACGGACGTTGTTTACCGCCTATGAACTACGGTAGTTCTAAAACACACTAGCTCTGTCTGTGTCTCTCTCTCACTCACGCTGTATAACAGAGGAATGGAACTCGGAGTTGGACGTTAAAAGTATATAAAAAAGAAGTTTCACTTTCGTTTCACGCCAGCGTTAGTTATGTTAGTTATGGACCGGACTGGACCACCCCTTCCCCCCCAAAAAAAAACAAAACAAAAAAGCAACAAACAAACCATCCCTCAGACAAATCGCACCTTGCATGCGCGTGCGCGCACACGCACACACACACACACACACACACACACACACACACACACACACAAGTACACAAAGTGGCCTAAACAGTTTGTTAGCTGTCCTAATTAAATAATTTGGTTAATTTTGTTGTCAGTGTTGCTCTTTAGTTTGTTAAAACAAAATACCAGTTTACCCTCCTGTTAATGTTGCACTTCATGCAGAATTTTTTTGTTGATATTTTATGCAGAATGTGAACTGACAGAACTGTGATTAGATTCTTTTTGTTTGTTCAAAACTACCTTTCAGGGAAAAGTGCAATACTAATGTTTACAATACATTTAGTAATATTATAATTTATTTCATTTTCTATTTGATTTACAGCAGCAGAATTATATTATTCCTGTTTTCCTATGTTCTATTGTGGCCAAAAATTGGGGGAAAAAATGTTCAAAAATTCATAAATGTATTAAAGACATTTTGAGGGGTTTTCTTTCTTCCCGTACCGAACCGATGATTTTGTGTACCGTTACAGGCCTAAGATATATATATATATATATATATATATATATATATATATATATATAGATATATATATATATATATACAGGGTGGGGAAGCAAAATGTACAATATTTTGAGGAAGGGATTGAAAGACAGTATATGACCAATTACTTTATTGAAAGTCATGAGAATTTATTTGCCACAAGAAAATTTACATAATAGAAAATGTTTTATTCTATGTGTCCTCCTCTTTCTCAATACTGCCTTCACACGCTTCCTGAAACTTGCGCAAGTGTTCCTCAAATATTCGGGTGACAACTTCTCCCATTCTTCTTTAATAGTATCTTCCAGACTTTCTCGTAATAGTTTTGCTCATAGTCATTCTATTCTTTCCATTATAAACAGTCTTTATGGACACTCCAAACTATTTTTGAAATCTCCTTGGTGTGACGAGTGCATTCAGCAAATCACACACTCTTTGACATTTGCTTTCCTGATTACTCATATGGGCAAAAGTTTCTGAAAAGGTATGGATAATAGTGTTAGGTATGATTATGAAATCAATATATGTTTGGTTTCAAAACAATTGACGTAGTGCCTGCTGAGAAAAAACACTAAATGTTCACTGTAAATTTTGCTTCCCCACCCTGTATATATATATATATATATATATATATATATATATATAATATATATATATATATATATAATATATATATATATATAATGTATTTATGTATTTATTTATATATATATTTATATATACATACACCATGAATCTATAAAAATGTCTACAAATGGTGTAAAAGCACCTGCTGCTAAACATTTAAAACACAATAATCCCAAACTCATGCAGAGATGATGAAAGACACAGGCACATTTCTGAGCAAAGTGTTCCTCCAATGCATTTCTAATCTACATGTCAGGATATACACAAATAGAAGTGAAACTTCATAAGCAAACACAAGCAGCAGGGGAGAGAAGTGTGACACATCTGAGGTGAGAAAAATTATATTGTGACATTGGGGACAAGGGATTACTGTCAATTCTAAAGAACTATTAGATATAAATATTACACTGAGTGGAGGTGACTTCTATGTCATCTGCATCTTTGTGAGAAATAGAGAAATTGGATTTCAGTTTCTGAATTGTGAATATACAGTAATCCCTCTACATCTGCTCTTACATAAGAAGAATGGTCCAAAGGGGGGGGGGGGGGGGGGGGGGGGGGTTCTAATTTGTATGGTAGCCTCTACCTCATGCCTCATATACAGTAAATCCAGTCTCTGTCTCCTTCTATCCTTTCGCTCACATCCTTCTGAATGGCTTGTGCTTATAGTCGGCCTAATCTTGATCACCAAATCTCTTTTCAAATCCACTTTAACACTACACGTGTCCCAGTTCCATTTTCCCCCTTGTCCGCCCGACTCAACTTATTCTCCAAGGGTCAAGTCTTCTACCAGGGCACCCTGGAGTGTATTATATTGCACCTTTTTTAATAGAATACTCCTGGTTTCCATCACTGGTTTCCCATGTAGCCCCACACTTCCTGACACCACCACCGCCTACACATACTCTAGTGGTGTATTAACATATAATTCATTATCTCCGTTGTTGCTCCAAAGCTGCGTCAGATGCACCAACCTGAGGAGAATAGGCTGTAGGAGGAAGTCATGGTGGAATTGATGGCATGCACGTCATGCTAATTTACTTGAAATATGACGCTCCCGGCACAAGTTGTCAGATGAAGTCTTTTTGCATATTTATATATTTATACACATCCATGCCATCAGATGAATCACACTAGCTCATAATTATAATAAAAAATGAAGGGCACTCAGAGAGTGCAGCCCTGAGCCAAGGCCAACAGTGAACTTTTTTTCTTTTTTTTATTTCCACAATATTATTGAACTACCAATTTTGACCTACATTTTTGTACTTTTTCTCAGTTTGTGCCTGTGGTTTCTGTGGAGGACTTAATTCTAAAATGTTAGTTGTTGCCAGCTCGGATTTCTTTAAATTTCATTCTGTACGTAGCTGACCAATATTCAAGAAAGTTTAAAAACACTGCTAGCCTCCTCTGATTTTTCTTTGAACTGCTCCCTGAATTTGCAGAATTATATGACTTAATTGTGATTAACATATCAATGCTGCCGATAATACACACATAAGTATAACGAGAATTTTATACACAGTCATCTTAAGCAAAGTCATGCTAATGTTGGCTCAGACTCAAGGGTTGGAGAATGCTATAGTTCGTGAAATTTAAGAAGAAAAATATATCAATAGCATCTAATCTGAGGCCCCTAATGTGGCCCACTTACCTATCAGGTGGAGTCTGCCATATCTGGAAACTACTGTATTTGGAACTACTGGATACAACATAATCATCTTTTACAATGTCCTTAACCAGCTAGTAAGTCCAGTAAAAAAAAAAAAAAAAATTCTAAATAGGTGTTTTGTGATTCAATGTCCCAACCCTGAATACCCCTTGGGGAAGTTGCACTTTGAGGGGTTCATACTTGGCCCATGTTGGCCTTTTTCACTAAGTTTAATAAAAATCATTGGTTCTGTTTTGACCTGCTGACAGTGATTACATAACCTCCATAATACTACTACTACTAATAATAATAGAGAAATAGTTTTTCAAATATTGCAGGTCTTGAGGTGTAGTCGACTGACAGTAGATGAGGTATAGGAAAGAGGAAGAGATAACATGGCTAGAATATGAAGAGAATAATAACATTCCAACCATATCAACAGCCCTGTGTTTTCAACTGTGTAACTAGCTGATATATGGAGAAAAACAGGAAATAGAGATGAGAGCGATGGGAGGAAGAGATAGGCCTTGTTTAGAATAGGAGAATTACAGTAGGTGGACACACACACACACACACACACACACACACACAGATGTATACACACAAACACAAATCAGTAATGACTTGAGGCCACAGCCTGGCATCCCCATGACTTTCAAAGCAGGCAAGAAGCGGAAATGAAAAGATGATAACACACATAATAGTACTCATGCACAATGATGCACGCGTAATCACACATGCATACACTTGTGTTAAATGCCACTCAGCGTGTTATATTGAAGTCTGGTTGCGTGTCGCTTCCACAGCAGACGGCAGTGATTGACAGGGTCTGACTTCTTCTGTGATTTACATGACAGACTGAGACAGCCTCCTACTGTGTGCACATACATGCGTATGCAAAAGATCAACTTTAATGGTCGTTGATTACTCAATTATCAAATCTAAGCATATTTGGTTATTATGATAATTATGGCCGTTGATCTATATGTGTGTTAAATGCAGTCCATACCTACGACTTGACATGTACCGTCTCATTACCATACATTACCTAGGATTAACATAAGATTTGCCCTGCAGCTATAACCCTGAGCATTGACAGGTTATTACTGCCTCTGTTGATCACAGCTACGGTATAATAAGGATTTTATTTTGGTGTCAGAACAGGACGCTATAGCCCATTTTCATATGAGTCACTGTATGTGTTTGTGCATCCGCTCTGCTGGTTCCAGACTGGAAGCCACTGTAGGTGGGCCAGCAGCATTTCAGGGAACCATGAACACTGCTAATTACTGTCTGGATCAGTGGTACTGCTGGTTGGGGTGCGTGTGTGTGTGTGTGTGTGTGTGTGTGTGTGCGTGCGGGTGGGTGGGTGTGTGTAGGTGGCCCTGGTGGGGCAAAACAAAGACAAAAAGTGAATAATCTCTCTTCAGTAACACTGTCAGTGATAGCTGGATGGAAGTTCATCATGAAGTCAAGAATTTGTGCTCTTTGAAGGGTTGTTTGATATGCATTGGGTTGTGGGAGATGTTTTTTCTCCATTGTCATTTCATGCTCCTTCCACTGCTTTGGAATTTTTCTATTTACCTATAGGATTGGGATACTTGGTAGAGACACTGACATTTTTCTTTAAATAGGGTGGTCCCACAATAAAAGCTGCATGTGTTGCATATTGTTGCATAATGCATGAAATCGCATACCTAGTGGTTAAATATTTGCCTGACTTTTTTTTGATAGTAAACTCTTATCTGCAAAGATCCAACATGATCCATACGGAATGCTTTGAACACTTGTAGCAGCATCATTTCCACACCCTTTATTTCAAATGTGCAGTTTGGCTCTATGTTTGTATTGACATCATGTGACAGAGCCTATGGGATTTCTACAATATGGGCCAATTATTTTTTGGGAAACTCATGCCGAGATCAGTACCATACTTCCTTAAATAGCTGGGAACTACAGAAGGTACTGGGCCTTTATTTGAAGTCGACTTATGTTAGAGTCAGGCCTTTATTTTCTAATTTCCCCTGTTTATTAGGTAGAAATTAACAAGATCAAATTAATTACCAAAACAAAACAAAACATTTTTAATAAATTTATGTTTGTGGTGTTAATAGTGCTGCAATTTACTTTTCTACAAATACAACACTTCTTTATCCATCTCAGAATAAAATCCTTCTGGTATTTCAGTGGATATAATTACTTACTTCATTACTTGACAGGCCTGTCATTGTTGAGACACTCTCTTCCTGTGGCTTTAGTAAGTTTCAAAAAATAACACCTTTGGGGAAAAGGTAAGACACACACACACAGTGGCAGAAATTGGGAACGTGACACTTCATACGAGTGATCTACAACAAGAAAGCATTGTAAATATCAGGATTATAATATTTAATGTATTAAATGTAGAAGTGAAAATTATGCACATTATATCAGAGACCCATTAACTGACTCCTGGTTTATATTTGAGGAATTACTATAATTATCTTTTATTGAAGTTGGAGAATGTCCACAATGTGACATGTAGTGTACATCACACATAACAGATGCATCAATTGTATGTCAAAGAAACATGGTACAGTAAATGTATACTAACAAGTTTGATTTAGCATGCTCCATGTAGAAGTGGGCGTATCAATTCTGTGGTATCAACATATCGATACTCACACACTCATTTGAGGATCGATTACGCTAATAAAGTACCAGTATTAATTAATACATATGAATTTAAAAGCTTACATCTTAATGGAGAGGCTTGAAAGATGGGTTGGCTTATCTGGCCCAGTTCTAAACTGGTTCAGAACCTACCTTCATGATAGGCAGTTTTATGTCTCCATTGGTGATTTCTCTTCCAACAAAATGAACATTACATGTGGGGTACCCCAAGGGTCCATCCTTGGACCCCTGCTGTTCCATCTTTACATGCTTCTACTCTCACTGTGATATGTAAACATAATCTAAATTACCATAACTACGCAGATGATTCACAACTTTACATTTCACTACACCCTGATGACCTATATCCCATACTATCCCTCTCTCAGTGTATTAACAATATTAATCAATGGATGTCAGAAAATGTTTTATAACTAAAAAAAAGACAAAACAGAAATACTGATCTTTGGTGCACAGGCTCAGAGACAGAAAATCACAGCAAACCTCAATTCTCTCTCTCGAAAGTAAAACTGAAGCAAGAAATCTGTGTGTAATTATCGACAGCAATCTAAATTTCAAAAGTCTTATCAACCACATTAGAAGAACATCATTCTATCATCTCAAAAACATTTCCAAATTAAAGGGCTTTCTGTCAAAATCAGACACTGAAAAATTAATCCATGCATTTATAACAAGCAGACTAGATTACTATAATGGTTATTCACTGGACTCCCAAAATCAAGTATTCAGAGGTTACAACTGATTCAAAATGCAGCTGCATGTATGCTCACTGGTACCAAGAAATACCAACACATCACACTCTTTCTTAAATCTCTGCACTGGTAACCCGTTAAAACAAGAATCAATTCCAAAATCCTGCTCCCGGTTTACAAAGCACTACATGGCCTTGGACCTCAGTACATCACAGATATGCTCATCATTTACAACCCAGCAAGAACACTTTGGTCAACAGGCAGTGGCAACTTACTTGTCCCTCACACCAGATCCAAGAAATGGGACGCAGCTTTTAGTGTATACACCCCACAAAAATAGAACACCCTGCCTGATACACTTAGACATGCCACATCAGTAGACATTTTTAAAAACAAAATAAAAATATAACTTTTTTCGACAGCATTCTGTTGTGTGTGCGCATATGTGGTTGTGTCGGTATGTGCGCATGTGCAAGATTAAGTATGTGTACATATGATTGTTTACTTGCACTTGCACTCTCTTATTTCTGGTTGTTTTTTACTGTAGCTATATTATATACCTATTGTGAAGCACATTGAGTCTGTCTTGTGCATGACATACACTTTATAAATAAAGTTGAATTGAATTGAATATGAAATAAAAGCACCTGTGTCACATCTGAATCTTATAGGGTAACATACTTCAGAGTTTAATACTAACACCCCCCCGGCAGCATAAAATTAAACTAGTCCATCCATGTCGTATGACCAGAAGTTCGGCGATTCCAGTTAGCTGTTTTTAGCCTGTTGGTAACAGTTCAGTCTGCGGCTGCGCGTGTCCGAAAGGAGAGCATGGCTGACAGACAGAAGAGGGTGGTGTGGGCGTACTTTTCACCTGTGAATAAAACTATGGTAGAATGTAGCCTGCGTAGTAAAAATGTACAACACTGCAGCAACACGAGCAACTTTTTAAACACCTGAAAATTAGCCCAGTTCTGTCAGAATAGCCGTCAATTTTATTTTCTAACTTTGATTTATTATTTTTTTTTAAAATGTGAAATATGTAGGTCTTGTTAAAAAAAAAAAAAAAAAAAAAGTCTTTGGAGTTGTGACCATTTCATTTAATGAAAATTCAGTGAATACATTCAAATTGCCATTTTTAATTCATGTGTATTATTTCTTTATTTTTATTTTATTCATATGTGTTAATTATTTATGTACTACTAGTGTACTTTACTACTGTACTTTGACATTTTTATTTAATTCATATTTATATTTATTATTAGTTTTAAATTCATATTTTACTTAATATTTATGCTAATTATTTATTATTTATGTGTCTTTCTAAATGTATTTCATTGTTTTAAAAAATGGCCACCAAAGGTTATGCACACTAAAGTTGTTAAATGGACAGTATTTGTCATGTGAGATGTCTTTTAAGTGTAACATTTTAATAAAAACAAAAATCACTGAAAGTATCTGTATTGGGTATCGAATGTATATGTCAAAAAAGTAATCTGTATCATATTGAATCATAAAAGTGTGGTATCGCCCAGCACTAGTTCCATGGTTATCTTGCTTGTAAATTTAAGTTACCCTGGGAATACATCTTTCCATACACTTGGATAGCCTGTACCTGAATGCAGATTTGTTGGACATGGCCACAAAATTAATCAACTATACTTCTCTGATATATAATTTTACATCTTAGCTCAGATCTATACTGTTCGTATTTGACCACTACGATTTATATATTGAAAAAAAAAAGGCATAATTCCATTTATAAAATTCACTCTGTTAATATTAAATGCTTTGAAATGGTTTAAAACAGCAAGTGAGGCAAGGCAGATTTATTTGTATAGTACGGTTCATACACAGGGCAATTCATGGTGTTTTACAAAAATGGAAAAGAGACGGATTAAAAACACACAATTACAATTAAAACATAATCAATAAAACATAAATAATAATCAATTAAAAGAAAGTAAAAGAAAGGAGTGCAGATAGAACCCTTTCAGTTGTTATATGTACAGTTGAACAGAGCTGTTTTCAGCCTGGACTTAAACATTGTCAGAGTAGAGGCCTGTCTCACATAAGGAAGACTGTTCCAGAGTTTAGCTGCATGGAACTGAAATGCAGCTTCTCCGTGTTTAGTCCTGACTCTGGGCATCAGGAAAAGACCACATACCAAGTACACCTTACCACCCACCCTGCTACACCTACACATTAGATGTACACCGGTGAAGACAAACACATGTATAAACTTCCACTGAAGTATATCTAACCATCCTATCTCTTCACATTTGTGGACACAAAAGTGAAACGTTATTGCCAAGGGCGGTGAGGAATAGGGTCAAGATGACCAATGCAGGAGGAAGAGAGACAGAAAGCTGTGAGTATAAAAGATGAAGAGGAAAAAAGAAAGGGGAGATCAAAAGGCAAGAGAAAGAATAACCTCAAATACTGGAGTGGTTTTAGCTCAGTTTCTCAAAAAGTAATTCAAGCCATTTCTTCCTTTGAGCTGTTCCCTTTTCACTCTAAAAACCTGTGTTTGTTAACAAGAAAATGTACTCACACAGGGCTATTAGTGCAGAGAAGGCAGAGGATGTATTTGGAGATATTTATCGATTTGCAAAGGTTGTCTGAAGTCAGATGTTGCTGGGTGTGTTGAAGACTACACAACTGAGACATATTCATATAGCTTCTTAGTACAACGTAAGGAAAGTTATACTAAACGAGTATAAAGGTTCCTCAGGTAATCAACTGTTTGGACAACGATGTCAAATTTAACAACTAGATAATATGCTGAAAGGTACCATGGAAATTTTGCCCACTGATGGCACAAACGATATGGAGCTCTGCAGGGGCACCACTACCAACTGTGACTGTGGGCCCCATGAAAGGTAAACATTGCTCACCCTTTCAGAAATTTCAGTCTCTTATCGATCTGTCGGAAAGTGGGGGGTGCATGTATGTGGGGGTGTGGTCCAAACATAATGTCACTTACTGTAGCGAATGAAATTGAACGAAAATGAAACCTAATATTCTTTAACCGTCCGAAACCCGGATTCTATGTCTCTATTATACGGCGGATCTTGCATGAAATTTTCACAACTTCTAGTCTATATCCACTGGGGCTCCCCACAAATTCTGGGCCCCATGAATCTGTCATATTCACCCCCCCTTATTGGCACCCGAGGAGCTCTGCAGCACTTATAGCAGATCCTCATAAATAAATCACTAAAATGTGGATGATTTGATGCAATGTCACAAACTTCCACATAAACGTTCACTTGGATTCAATGAAGAACTGAGATGATTTTGGTGTCCAAAAGTCAAATATTTCCATAACCCTCTTGAGGGTTAAATAGTTTGGAAAATGAATGACTGAACAAAGGTTAAATGTCAAGCTGATTTGTCACAGTTATGGTCATAACTGCTAGTAGTTGAGAGACAGACCTGAACAGATGACTCTGACTCTGATGAACTGACTCTGTAAAGCCCTTTGAGATAACCTTGTTGTGATATTGGGCTATACAAATAAAGTTGAAAGTTGAAAGTTGAAAAGATGATGTAAGAGTAGTGGTATCTAATTGTACTTGGGATTCTTGTTAGCTTAATTGTAGGTTTTTGGTTGATGTGTACACAATAGTACTGCTGCTGTCGATGGTAAGTGATTGCACCTGGTAACAGCAGCTATAATACAGTGGAACTCTGTGATACTGAGGAAACATAAGTCCACAAAATCCACTGCAAACACAGAGGGTGCTTCTGCCTCCACATGGAAAATTCTTTATAAATGGCATTCGTAGCCATTCACTAAAAACAAACAAAGAAAACAAATATCCAACTTCTGGCCAGCAAAACAGGGTATGTGTCATTGTGTGGATAGTACTGAATGGATTACCCTGTCTGACATTTGTGACGGAGAAAAAAATCTTTGAATATCCTCTGTCAATATTTAACTGTATACAAGATATCCCTTTGCGACCGGGTATTTCCATTTGGTTTTCTCCTAGGCACGGGTGCGTACTTATAATTGCACAAAAGGGACCATTGCACTTTCACACTGCAAATCCATGGTAAAATATTGTTGCACAAAGAAAAAAAAACATCCAGTGAGCTTCTGCCAAGACATGTTGACTCCTGTATATATAGTTATGTGAGAATACTGTGTATTTTCTAGGTTTCATATTTCAGCAGATTTTGTTCCATGCATAGTGTTTGGTATTTTGAGGTACTACTTAAAGGAAGTGAATACACATACATACAAACGATAAAGTTACCATAGTAACAAAACCGTCCAGAGGAAGGTTCCCAGGTTTTAACTGAGCACTTTGTGTAATCTTGGGTATTTGACATTTGTATTTACTCCTTACACCAAATAAGTATGTGCTACAAACCAGAAAGCTGCAAAAAAAGATCTTTAAATAAAAGATCATAGTAAGTGGTAGTAGAGGTATAACTGGTGGAAAAAAAAAAAAAAAAAAATCTGGACTTTTATTCAGTGCACAACTCAAATATGACTATGCTTTTGTAGTTATGGTTCCATAACTTTAGAACAGTCTTCCTCAATTATTCCATTAAAATGAATCTGTTGTGTTTAAACAGCTGCTGAAAACTCACTTCTACATAACAGCATCTTTATAATTTCTGTTCACCTTTCGTTTTTCTGGCTGTCAAGTGTGGAGGTAATTTGCACCTATTGGTGAGACACTTCATAATTATGATTTTTTAAAAGCGCTTTATT
Organism: Sphaeramia orbicularis; assembly: GCF_902148855.1. Taxonomy (NCBI): domain Eukaryota; kingdom Metazoa; phylum Chordata; class Actinopteri; order Kurtiformes; family Apogonidae; genus Sphaeramia; species Sphaeramia orbicularis. The sequence continues at coordinate 10,899,081 of NC_043957.1, read as the reverse complement.
ATTCATTTAAAAAATTATAATAATGAATTAATCATTATTGATTTGTTCAGGAGATGATTTGAAAACAGTACAGAAAATAAAGAATGAGATGCTTAAACTCAAAAAATGGTTTGATATAAACAAATTATCTGTGAATTGGAATAAAATTAAGTTCATGGTGTTCACAAATAGAAAAAAAGGAAGAAGATGTTTCATTGTCTATTAATGGTGTTGTGATTGAAAAGGTTTCAGAAATTCATTTTTTGGGTGTAATAGTGGATGATAAATTAACATGGAAGCCACATATTGCTTGTGTAAAAAAAAAGGTGTCTAAAAATATTTCTGTTTTATATTATTATTATTATTATTATTATTATTATTATTATTATTATTATTATTATTATTATTATTATAGTAAAATATGTGTTGGATTATAAAGCAATGACAATTTTATATTGTTCACTTATTATACCAGATTTGAGTTAACGTATTGAAGTATGCGGCAACACATATACGAGTAACACAAAGCCATTGCTTTTATTACAGAAAAGAGCAATAAAAATCATGTACAAGGTTAATTTCAGGGAACATACAAATGGGTTGTTTATTAAATCATGATTACTTAAGTTTAAAGAGTTAGCTGAGTTAAGGACATTGTTGGTTTATTTAGAGCGAGAAACAGACTTTTGCCTGCAAATTTGCAGAGATTATTTGTTTTAGTATCACAGGATGAAAAACATAGCAGGAGGTTTAATTTTAAACAGCAAAGGGTTCGGACTAATGTGAAGCAAATGTGTATTCCTGTTGTGGGTGTCAGACTGTGGAATTCTTTGGCAATAGAAGAGAAGAGCTGTACAAATATTTTTCAGTTTAAGAGGTTGTATAAGGAGAGAATAGAGAAGCTTTATAAAAGCATGTAATGAAATAATTTAACTTATGGATTTTGGATTTGTTGTATTCTCACTGACTATCATGGAAAACTGTTTCCTGACATAGCTGTAATGGCAACTTATCTGATGTAAGCAGATGTTTTAAGAGAGGGGCAGGTATTATAAGTTTTCTTCATCCTGCTCTTTTCCAATCATTTAGATTGGAACAAATAAATACAATGAAAATGATCAGAAGCATGACGGAGCATAAAAAATATGTTTAACAGTACAAATATTTTTTTCTGTAAGCGAGTGTGTTAGACTGGTACAATTACAAAACACTGGACCAGACTCCAGCATTTACCATCAGTCATGGTCACCTAGGATACTGAAAAAAAAAACCTTGAACCTGAATTTGACTTTACACTCTAATAAATAGTTACATTTTGTTTCCATCATCATATCTACTTTGAGAAACACTTGACATTAAGTACAACCTTTTTGCATTAGAAAAGGTCTAATTTTTCAAGGACAAACTGCTTTGAATGACTGTGGGAAAACTTCCAGAATAATATGACATTATATTTAGGGCTGTTTGGTAAAACCTATCTAAGTTTGTGTATGGGGAGGGAAACACATCCTTTATGCTGATACTATGATGTATGGATGATATATGTTACACTGGATTGTTCCCATTTCACATTTTCTTCCACTGACACCCTAACACCAGCTTTTACTAGCCGCTAGGTTCATTGTTGAGCTCTTCGACTACACCCCTTTGATGGTCCTTCTTTGTGGCTATATTTAGACATTGTTTTCCCCTGTCGGATTTTACACATGCGTTTGAGAGTTTTTGGTGGCCTTGGAACATTAGAGCGAGAGAAAGACAGTGAGAGAGTTAAAGGGAGTACAGATCCAAGGATAATACAGAGTATGTGGTTACGTATTTTGTACATGGTTCAGTTTTTACCACTGTGCACACAACAGTTGTTTTATGAATGGGTTTATTACCATTTATTGGCTTATTTATACAAAATTTGTAGGAGTGTGTTTGAGTAAACATTTCATTAGCATAATTATAGCTACAACCCTGATTCGTCTTTTGTTTTTTCCATTCTATTTTCCTATTTCTTTCAGTTTGCACTCACAGAACAAATGTTATCGTGACCTTTTTAAACTGATAAAGTAGGCTCGCACAAGCTGCCAGTTTATAAGACATGTACTGATTGCCAACTCTAAATCTTACCATGGAGGATTTACCACCACCAGATGCTACCTGGCTGCATGTGTGTGTACTATAGTAAAGAATATGGTATCAACCATGTCTTTAACACATACATAAAAGAAACACGAAGACAGACATAAGAGCTGATTAAGGCAAGAATAAATCCACAAGGAGGATTACATATTGCATTTATGCTATTGTCCTGTTGCTGTATATATTCCTTAACACAGTACTCATTTAATGCCTTGTTGCTGAAACAGATGAGATTAGTGTGTGTGTGTGTGTGTGTGTGTGTGTGTGTGTGTGTGTGTGTGTGTGTGTGTGTGTGTGTGTATGATTCCCCCTATTTCAATACATTCTCACATTCAACTAGTCACAACTAGTATCAACACTTGGTCTCAATGTCACATCTTGACATGGGTGTGGTCTCAATTTTGGCTCATGTAGATGTCAAAACAATGTTGTGGTTATGGTTTGAGCTCAAAAATATTGTTGGGGTTCAGAAAAGGGTATGGTTAGGGTATGTAAAAAATGGGAGTTTGTGGAAAATTAAAATAGGAAAGAAAAATACACAAGCATGAAAACAGGAGACAGGAGTTGAACTGTGGTCTCCTATGAGCATAAGCGCTGGTGTTGGGACATAACCACTCTGACCACAAATGTTTCTGCCTATTTAGAGTACGTTTACACGTAGCCAGGTATTTTGAAAACAGAGATTTTTCTCTGCGTTTGTGCCTATTGTTTACACAACAATGACGGGCATGCACACCGAAAACAAAGGTTTCTAAAAACTCTGGCCAAAGTGGAGATTTTGGCAAATCTCTATTTTTTCTTTTGCGTATAAACAGAGGGAAACGGAGACCTTGGATGGACGTCACAGTTTTCAAAGACCACTCTGCACGGATATAAATTACTTCATTTACCTTCCACTGAACCGGACAGAACAGCAGATAAAGGACTGATAAACAAAATATGAAGTATGAAGATGTGGAAACACCTCATAAACCACCTTATTCTATATCAAGTAAATACACAAATATCCTGTTTAGCAGATGGAGTGACTACTAATTAGCTAGGATGCTAACACTTGTTAGCACCAAATGTCTTTTTTTTTTTTCTCATTTGTTTAATGCTTTTAACTTCACTTATCACCTTTTTCCTCTTCCTCTATTCTGTATCATCACATGTGAAGTCGTAGAATGACAACTGAATGTGTTTTATGGACTTGAGAACACAAAACTGCAGCAGATTGAATACAGATGAATGAACAACAGTGGATCCAGAAACTGGGAAAATGGGCTTGAATTTTTTAGCATATTTATGATAAAAAAAAAACCTGAATGTGCGTGTTAAAATTTTACAGAGATTACAGAAACAAACTTTAAACTACTTTACATATGCTCAAACAGATAGTTTGTCTAGATTATTGTCTGTCCATGATACAGCTTCTTATTTTTAGTTATTTCTAGTCATCTTTAGCCTTTGCCCCTCATATCAGTGAGAAAATCATCCTTGACTTGATCTTCTTTACAGACGATGCATTTCTTTCAGCCCTGGCTAGCTCTCTGCCTAATATATATACACATATATATATATATATATATATATATATATATATATATATATATATATATATATATATGTACACATACAGGGTGGGGAAGCAAAATTTACAATGAACATTTAGTTGTTTTTTCTCAGCAGGCACTAAGTCAATTGTTTTGAAACCAAACATATATTGATGTCATAATCATACCTAACACTATTATCCATACCTTTTCAGAAACTTTTGCCCATATGAGTAATCAGTAGGCCTGTAACGGTACACGTACCGAACCGAACCGTTTCGGTCCACACCTGTTCGGTTCGGTACACAGCTGTACCCAAACGGTACAGTATGATGAGAAAAAGAAAAAGGAACGAAAGACATTGTTTGATGCGGAACTTTAAATCCGCGCAAGTTTCACACGGACATATTGAAGGAGCGCACAGTGACCTGAAATACAAAATAGCAGCTGATAAAGGGTAAAAAAAAAAAACACAAAAAACAACAACAGATATGATGTGAACCTGGAAGGAACTGACTGAAGACCCTCCACCGTTATTACAGTCCAGCTTGGATCAGTTCAGGTCCCGGTGAAAGACAACAATGAGGAAAGAGACGCTGATAAGACAGATGTTGTTTGGCCCCTAGGAACTACGGTAGTTCTACAACAAACTATCTCTCTCTCTCTCTCTCTCTCTCTCTCTCTCTCACACTGTATAACAGAGGAATAGAACTCAGAGTTGGCCGTTGAAAGTTTATAAAAATAACGTTTCACTTTCGTTTCACGCCAGCGTTAGTTACGTTAGTTATGGACCGGACCGCACCCCCCCACCCCCCCGGCTCCGACCAAAAAAACGAAACAAAAAAACAACAAACAAACCATCCCCCAGACAAATCGCACCTTGCGCGCGTGCACACACACACACACACACACACACACACACACACACACACACAGTGTCCTAAACAGTTTGTTCTCTGTCCTAAAATAAATAATTTGGTTCAGTTTGTTGTCAGTGTTTCTCTTCAGTTTGTTTCAACAGAATACCAGTTACCCTCCTGTTAATGTTGCACTTCATGCAGAATTTTTTTGTTGATATTTTTCTGCAGAATGTGAACTGACAGAACTGTGATTAGATTGTTTTGTTTGTTCAAAACTACCTGTCAGGGAAAAGTGCAATACTAATGTTTAAAATACATTTAGTAATATTCATAATTTATTTTATTTTCTATTTGATTTATAGCAGCAGAATTATATTATTCCTGTTTTCCTATATTCTATTGTGTCCAAAAATTGGGGGAAAAATGTTCAAAAATTCATAAATGTATTAAAGACATTTTGAGGGGTTTTCTTTCTTCCCGTACCGAACCGAAAAAAACTGAACCATGGCTTTGAAAACCGAAAACATACTGAACCGAAAATTTTGTGTACCGTTACAGGCATAGTAATCAGGAAAGCAAACGTCAAAGAGTGTGTGATTTGCTGAATGCACTCGTCACACCAAAGGAGATTTCAAAAATAGTTGGAGTGTCCATAAAGACTGTTTATAATGGAAAGAAGAGAATGACTATGAGCAAAACTATTACGAGAAAGTCTGGAAGATACTATTAAAGAAGAATGGGAGAAGTTGTCACCCGAATATTTGGGGAACACTTGCGCAAGTTTCAAGAAGCGTGTGAAGGCAGTTACTGAGAAAGAAGGAGGACACATAGAATAAAAATATTTTCTATTATGTCAATTTTCTTGTGGCAAATAAATTCTCATGATTTTCAATAAACTAATTGGTCATACACTGTCTTTCAATCCCTGCCTCAAAATATTGTTAATTTTGCTTCCCCACCCTGTATATATGGTGCAATTTGTCAAAAAACGGGGGGAGGGTTGTTTTGTTTTGTTTTGTTTTTATCATGAAAAAACAAGCAATCAACAGGCCTAATTCTTTTTTCAGTTAATGGTAGGCCCCATTACACATCAAACAGTTGAACATTCACTTTTAATGCAAGTGTGTAAGGACATTGAGATAGGTTTTATGCACCCCATATGCCATTTTCAACACTTCAGCTCTAAACTGAGCAGGCACCACAACCTGAAATACAGCTTCACATCCACTTACCATTTAACAGCTCATCATGAACAAAATAACCCTGAGCACTATCTCCAGTTTGGTTATGTGCTACAACCTGGTCCCACAACGCAGGCAGAGACGTGTCCAATTTCTGCCCTTTAATCCACTGGTCTCTAGACACAGATGGCAGCAAACCACACAGTGAAACCCGATCAATCAGTGCCTAACCAACATTAGTTATTGCTACAGGATCAGACATAATTTTACTCTGTGTGTGCAACTGCGCAGACTTGACTGAGGTCAACAGAGCTCTGGCAGGACACTTCTGTAGTTAGAGCTTTGGCTACAACAACAGGCGGTGGCGGGCCAGTAGACCAAACTGCACTCCCTCTAAAGGTAAAGCAGGGCCAACACCAACTGGAAATACACCTTCAACCAGGTCACAGTCTAAGACTACGTTATGTCACAGCACAGGAAGAAAGCCCAGTTCCATTCCCTGCATAACCACAAAATCACCAGTCTCAGAGTCAGACGCAATAGGCAACACTGACTGAGCAATGAATTAAGTTTTAGCCCCAGTGTCCCGTGATACCTTGATGTCCACACTCACCCCATCAGCCAAAGACAGGCGTATTCGTGATGAAACCCCGGGTTGTCACTGGGCTCAAGGTGAACTGCTGTAAACTGACGCACTGTAGCGTACATCAGGAGCCGCACCGGTCTTACTCCTCAGCATTGGACATTGGTCTGTCTTCCTGGCCCAAAAATGATAGGCCCCTGAACTCGGTGGCCCCTGGGCTTCAGCCCAGGTAAGCCTGTCCAGTAAGTCCACCATGATGGGGACGTTTGCAAATTCCAAGACTGCCGACAGTTCAGTTCAGGTTAAAGTTAGTGCCAGCAATGTAGACTATAGGCGTAAGAAAACTCAGTCACAACCTGCCTGTTATTTCAATTGGTTTTTAATCCTTGATGGGGCTGTACCCCCCCGAGGATGAAATTCTTTCAGCAGAAGTAGGGATGTAAAAACCAGAGCCCCCACCACACACACAAACACACACACAACAAATCGTACCCTGTGTGTGTTTGTGTGTGAGAGTGTGTACATACATATATATCTCCAAAAGAGCGCAATCCTAGGAACAGCTAAGATCCTGTGCAGAACCCTCAGGCTCCCAGGCCTCTGGTAGAGGACCCGAGTCTGAGTGTCTCCTTCACACTCAGGTCTACTACCAGAGGCCTGGGAGCCTGAGGGTTCTGCACAGGATCTTAGCTGTTCCTAGGATTGCACTCTTTTGGACAGAGATCTCTGACGTTGCTCCTGGTATCTGCTGGGGCCATCCTCTCAGCTTGGGGGTCACTGCCCCTAGTGCTCTGATCAATACTGGGACCACTGTTGCCTTCACACCCCACATTTTCTCGATCTCTTCTTTCAGCCATTGGTATTTCTCGAGCTTCTCGTGTTCTTTCTTTCTGATGTTGCTCTCACTTGGGATTGCTACATCTATCACTACCACTGTCTTCCAATGTTTATCCACCACCACTATGTCAGGCTGATTGGCCATCACCATCTTGTCGGTTTGGATCTGGAAGTCCCACAGAATCTTGGCTCGTTTATTCTCTGTCACCTTCGGGGGTGTCTCCCATCTTGACCCTGGGACCTCCAGTCCATACTTGGTACAGATGTTCCTGTACACTATGCCCGCTACCTGGTTATGCCGTTCCATGTATGCCTTGCCTGCCAGCATCTTACACCCTGCTGTGATGCGCTGGACTTCAGAGCTTCACTACACAGCCTACACCTGGGGTCTTGTCTGGTGTGGCAGACCCCGGCCTCTATTGCTCTGGTGTTCAGGGCCTGTTCTTGTGCAGCCATGAGTAGTGCCTCTGTGCTGTCTTTCAGTCCAGCCTTTTCCAGCCACTGGTATGTTTTCTCAATATCAGCCACTTACTCAATTTGCCGGCGGTACATGCCATGCAAGGGTTTGTCCTTCCATGATAACCCTTTGGGCTCCCTGTCCTTACTGGGCTTTTGTTGCTTGGGGCATTCACTTATCAGTTGGTCATTGGGGGCCATTCTCTTGACATATTCCTGGAGGTTTGCCATTTCCTCTTGGACAGTAGTTCTGACACTTACTAGTACTCGGCCCCCTTCCTTTCACGTTGTGTACAGCCTCAGGATGCTGGACTTAAGGTGAAACCCTCCATGCATGGTAAGGAGATTTCTTGTCTTGATATCAGTGGCTTGTATCTTTTCCAGTGGCCAGGATATTATGCCAGAGGGGTATCTGATCAGTGGTAGGGCATAGGTCTTCCTGGTTTGGATCTTATTTTTGCCGTTCAGCTGACTTTTCAGGACCTGCCTTACCCTCTGTAGGTATTTGGCTGTGGCTGACCTCTGAGCTGCCTCCTCAT